>NC_081409.1:305039504-305339504 GCF_030272615.1 Cryptomeria japonica
ATGTCCCATTGTATTGGTACTAGTGCCCTAAACTCGACCATTGCAACATCACAGGATAAGGTCAGACACCAATGATACATCTCCATGATGGTGTGGGAAAACTCCCTTGAACCCTGTCGTTGTCCATGCATTCATCCAAATTGTCTCAATACCCTATTTGGAAAATGTTGCTCAATGATATAGGGGATCCAACCTCTAAGAAATCGAGTCTAGAAGTAGAATGGTAACTTTGCATCATCATCCTCCTAGTCCTCACAATCCAAGTATGACCTCAAGATAACAATGTTTATGTCATCGATGACATGTCGCAAGTACTCCATCTTACCTAGCTTGGGCTGGGCTATAATCATGTTGTACATGTGTATGTATGATTTCAACCTACTCCTCGAAACCTCATACAAACTGGCCTGAGGACTACGATATGCTCATATGCCCAAACATGTTATATAGTCACTCATGTTGCCAAGTTTGCTCCTCCCATATACACAAACTAATGAAGAACATGGTGAGGATGTGCTAATATGCATGGGCCATAGGCGAATTGTGTCCCTTCCATAATCATATGCTCTAGATTTTGTGCCTACCTAATGGAGAATCCATGAGATCATTTGTTTAGACAGATGTAGTGTTTGATCATCCCTATTGGAATTGATGGTAGCGGTGCACATGATGTCACCGTCTTTGTCCAGCTAACTATCCCCCACCCAATGTCCAACTCCCCATCTCCAAATGGTCGACACAGAGCATTCACATCACCATCATTGCCATCATACACTACCAACTCCCCCGCAATCATAATCCGTAAGATATGCTAGATATCTTATAGCATCACTGACATCTCTCTAGTTGGTACATGAAATTGTTAGTTAGATGAGAGGGGGGGTGAATCAGATAAACTCACAATATAATATATTCTTCAGATTTAGCCTCGATAGAACTTACTTGATATGCAACTATGACTGTAAATCATTCAAACTCATAAACAGATAAACTTGAAACATCAAAACACATTCAACACCAAATTTGACATGGAAACCCAAATAGGGAAAAACCACTATGGGATTTCGGACCCACTAAGAAAATATACTCTTCTAGAGTATGCTCGGTTAAAAGCCAATCCTGTCGAAGATTACATAAACACATTGCTAGATGTGACGTGGTCAAGGGATTTCCCTCAGATCTATTAGAATCTTGCACTTGGTTAGAAGTGACCTTGTCAAAGGATTTCAAACACTCACTTAGAATGTTACCTTGCTAGGGGATTTACAAATAAGACTGTTAGGTCCACTCAATTAAGAGATTTCCTATCACGTACAAAAATAAATAACAGTAATAAAATATATTTGCAACTTCACATCTAAAATGTTAAAGCAGACTCTATGTGCTCAAAATAATCTTGTCATAAGACTTATCTTCCTCCTTGTTGGGCTTCTCACTCTATTCTTTAGTCAGATCTTCAATCTTCTGTACTCGGTAATCACCTCTGCAGTATCACTGCTCTTCTATTTGCCCGCCTTATGTGTTCGTCAACTTTTCCTTATTTATAAACAATTTCTAACCGCTTAATCTCCTTAATCACATTTCCCATGATTAATCTTAGCCATCAGATCTTCAAACTTGACTAGGTTCATTGAATCCTTCAAACTGAAAAAATGTTTTATATTGCCTTGGAACTTGTATTCCTTCCTTGGTACTTGTGCTCGATTATGACCATTCAATCTGTGTTGTAGATCTAACTTTTGAATTTTCATTGTCGTTGATCCTTAACAAACTTCTTGCACGATATTCCAATCTTCTATAAATCTCCAGCACATTGGCATCCTTCATTTAATAATGTATTTATTCATCCAATGCATTCTATTATTGCTCGGTTGATACTCGGTAAATACTGAACTTTACTCTGTAGACATTCTTTCTTCTTTAACCGACACTGATAACCTTGGTGTTTACCGACTAGCTCCTTGCTCGATAAAATAGAACAGTATCAAACCTTTACTCATTTTATTACATGAAATCTTTTCTCCTTCTTATTCAGTCTTCGAATACACATATATAGGATATAAAAACAATCAAAATAACATAATCTCATCATTGTCTAGCTCGATAATAGTTGCCAATTGAATAACTTATTATTCCCCTTCATTTTCACATTCTTTATGTGTCACTTACCGACATCTTTATACTCGTCAAAACATACTCTTTAAGATATGGCAACATCATACTGAATCAGAAAATCAATTGCTTGACATCAATGACAAAATAATATTATTAAGATAGTAATCATCCTTTATCAATTATATAATCAATCTCCAACAACCTTCTCAATATCATCATACCAACAAACTTAATGTAATGCCAACAGAAATGAGTTATGCTCACTATGCCACCTCTCTGCTAGTGTTGTCAACATACCTAGGGTAGCCTTGATCTTGAACATAAATGTCATGTTCCATAAACCTATGATGCCTAGGACACTGTGATAAATCTTTGATAACTCTGGTTGTAGGCTTTGTGTGGGAGTAAATCTCTCCCATGACATCACCATAGGTAGATTCGCCTGCACTCACAACAATCACTACACCAGCTAATCAACAACTTGGTTAAACCTAATCAACTAGTCAACCTTGGTCAACTGCCTGATTTTATCAATTGAGAAGCCATCCTTATTAGCTATGCATTTTCATCAAATACACAACTTTAGACCTAAAAAATATAATTTCTTGTGAGAAACACATCTTTATTAAGAAAAAACGCATAATCAGTATAAACACAACCTTAACTTGCATATATGCAGCTTCTTGTGATATACACAACAACATATCAAAATACAACTTAATTAATAAAAAATGCCACAAAAACATAAACACATCAAGAACTGAAAAAAATGATTAGTGTGCCAAAATCATCAATATGCTTAAAAACTGCAAAAACTAGTTTCTTGCATTTTTTCCTAATCTAGCTTCCTACCCTAATTTTGATGCATTAATTACAACTTGATAATAAAAAGGGTAGGTACATATAAGATCACTGTAGTTCTCTGGCTACTCGAATCACCACATGCACTCAAACTGATGAACTGCAACTAGAATTCCCACCATCTTTGTTGCTACTAGGCCCTCCTTTGCTCTACTATGTTCTGGGCTAGTCTCTAGGGATGATGGATGCAAATGAGATGAATGACCCCCCAAGCTCCTATATATAGGCATCGTAACCCTATTTGGCCATGTTAACTTGTCACAGTCTTGTGTGACCCTTTTTACCTTGTCTTGGTCCCGTTTTCTACCAAACTAATTGTGTTTTCTACTAATTCTTTCTTAGCCTATCATTCTCTTCCTATCGAGAGATGGTCTGAACTTTTCTGATTTTTCACCCAATCTTTTGAGGGGGCATATCACCTTCCCTATCAGGGAAAACTAGGACATGTATTCACAAAATTTTATTCTTTGAAATAATATGATAAACCGCATTGTCTCAAAGAGGGGCAAAAAGTGGATACCTAAAAATTTTCCTAACCTAATTAAATAAATATTTATTATTTATTTAATTAATCTTACTTCTTTTCTAAATTAAATAAATATTTTTTATTTATTTAATCCATCCCTTTGTTCTACTATTAATTAAATAAATACTTTTGTTTGTTTAATAATTTCATTACCTTTTTCCTCTTTAATCCCAACCCTCCAACTTGTTCACATGGATCAAAATCTAAATTTGTAGCCACTTGACAAGTGTCAAATTCCTCTTTATTTACTTTGTCCTTCTCTAATGTCCACAACCATTGAATCTAAAAGTCAACCAACCGCTTAATCACATCCCTCCATTTCAAAATAACTTCTTAATCCTATTCACTCTCATCCTCCATTCTTCCACCTCTTAATCTCCTCCCTTCATCTTTACCTAACCTTCAATCTTATTCATTATCTTTTTTCAATGTGATGGCCATTAATAATTTAACCTCTTAATCTAAACCCTCCATTCTCATAGTGATTTTTACAAAAGAGGCTTCTTCCCTATCATTTGGACATCAATCAATCAATCATTGAGAGTACCTACACTCTACCAAAATCATTGTAGGATCATACATCATCACACCATCTTTACATCATAGCTTCCCTCATCAAGCAACCACACTCCATTCTTTCATGATCTCTTGTGCACGTGCTACATAGCTGAGAGCAACTATCATTAATATAAGATCTTGGAAGATAGGAGAACAATGAAGTCAAGCAAATTATGTGTATATGGTATAATGATCAAATTGGTTGTTTATATTTCACGATTCAATGCTATATTGATTGTTTGTTGAATTAGTTTGTAGATACAGGTTAGTGGTTGGATCATTTAGGGTTTACAAATAGGTTTAAATTCATCATACACAATTTTTCTTAGCAAAGGAAAATTATTATTCTTGGCATCATTGCATCCTAACACATCTCGGGTGGCTACATCTTTTTCCTTATTTGTATGGACTCATACTCAAACCAGTGACTCCAATAGGTAGATCAACTTGGGATAATATCATAGACCATGCTTGTGAAATTGCTATATGTATTTCTGTAAATGATCTTCACTCACATATTCAATATACTTATGAATTGCATATTTTCAACACCTCAAATTTGCATGTCTCAATGTTTATAACTTATATCTAAAGAATAGGCAACAAGACAAAACCATTGATTTTTAAACAAATTGAATATCTTCTCCTCATGTCAAACCCATAGATCCAAATTAGTAATTTTGAAGAAAAATAAAAACACCAAGCAACCATGCACCGTGCCTAATTTGTTACTATTGATGTGGATTTGGATGTAAGTCGACAATGCCATATGATGCTAAAATGCTCTTTTGGATTTCTCTCCCTAAATTCCTAAAAGCCATTTTTTTTCTCTTTAATACAACACATTTACTGACAAATTAACACATTTTTCACTCAAGTTGACACGTGACAACTAGTAGAAGGGATTCAATGTGGGCTCATATTGAAATTTGAATTTGGGAATAAGAGGGTCATTTTTTTGCCATGGATTTGACTTGCGATGATGAATAGATAAAATGATTATTGATTAGAGACTCTTAGGACTTGTGGAGGTATGAATAAGTTAATTGATAGGTTTCATGCAAGAAACATCTTACTTGTAGATTGGTAATTACCTAAGGAACAACCTAGTCAAATTGAATTCAAAATAAAGAGAAAAAATGGAAGGCATGCAAATTTTACCCTTTTCTACAAGTGAGCATGGACAACTAACTCCCATGTTTTGTACAAAGTTATGTTAACTAAAAGTTTGTATTATTATAAAGTGATTTAATCACACTAAAATATCTAATATAATTAAATAAATGTAGTTGATTAGCAAACAGTCAACCTAGGTATAAGGGCTGACATATATAATTGAAATAAATGTACATAAATAAGCATAATTATCTCTAGAATCAACAATGAAGATTTTTGTTGACTCTATGCTAGATCATTTTGTCACTATTAAAAAATCTATTACTTAATAAATTGTTATGCTCTTTGGAATTTTTATTGTATAAAAATTTGATATAGACCAATCTCGCACCTTGTGAGGTTGATCCTAACTACTATGACTTGATTTCATATATGTAAGAATTTGAGATTTGCGGAGTTGATTTGACATCGCTTTTGAGAATTTGTTCACTTTTGCCTTCTAGATATTTGTATATGTCAAGGTTGCGTATAGGAACAATATTAAGGAGTTTGTCAACTAGATAGGTGAATGGGTTCTCCTAGGTCATAGCCCTTAGTGAACCAATTAAATGATGACGAGAAAGATCAAATACAACATTTATACATATATATGATCTATATGATGATGACACAAATTAGATTTCTTTATTACATGATTTTAAGTGTACAACGAATGTCTTTAAACATGATGACATAGCAATATGTTGCATGAAACATGTTCTAGGTTCTCTTAATTACTAGTAAAAAAACATTAGGAACACTAAAATATGAATTTTGGGGATCATTTCCATACTCTATGAAATTGGCTTCTATCAAATTCACATCTCACTAATACGATCCTGAAAGATAAAATGATGATATTGAAATAAGAAATAAATATAAAAAATAAATCAAAGTAAAATCAAGATATAAGTCAAATTTAACATAAAAATATACCTCTTATTTTCATATTATCAAATCAAAACACTCCCATGGTATATGCTAATTTCACCATTATAATTAAGAGGTCCATAACATGATAAAACTTTAAAATACTGGTTAGGTCCTTTCCTTTGATTGTACCCTCAATAATGGAGGCCTTGTCATCTCTCGCCAGGCAATCCGACTCAGCAGGGATAAATTCATTGAAAGCCATGTCATAAAAAACTGTACTTAACTATAAAGGCACGTGACCCTCTCTGTCTCGTTTCGATTCGATTGCATATTCTACTTCGTCAAATATACTTTTCATTTATAGCGGGTCCAAACTAAGTAGCGCATGGCGAACTCTCTATAACAGGGATAAAAGAGAAAAGGAAAAAAGAGAAGAAAAGAGAGAACTGGTCCTCTTTTATTCATTTAAATTTGTTTCTTTCATAAAACCCTTTAAAAACATTGTTTAATTTTTTGTTAGTCGATCGATCTCTGTACAGATTCGATTCGTGGTGGGAGCTTGTGAATGTTCATTTTCATTTTGAGGTATGCTATGGGATTTTTATTGCCTTTTGATTTATTTTGCACCTTTAAATTCACGAGTTCGTTCGAAAATTTTACTGTGTGATTAAAATTTGCCGTCTATTTTGGATTGGGAAGTATATGTAGATTCAGAGCATTAGAAATGTTATGTATAGCAGATATGGTATAGATTTTGTTTTTGTATGTTTGTATTTCCGGTTTTCATTTGGTAATTCAGTTATGCGCATTTCCGATTTTTGCAATTAGTAATTGGTGAAGAATGGACAGATTCTTGATTTAGTTAGATTTCAGCAAGGTTCACTGTAGTTTGCTTCAGCTGCGGTATTTTAATTAGGGTTTCGAAGAAAGGCGATCTGGCAACGCTGTTTCAGTCACGCTTTAGAGGAAAAAGGTGATGCAGGCGTGCTATTTTAATTAGGGTTTTGAACAAAGGGAAGAGTTGGTGTTATATATTGGCAAATTTTGTAGAAGATTCAGGTGGTACCCCTGGAGGCTGGAAATATTGCTGAACTGCGTGCATTTGCATTTAGGAGGGTTATAATTAGAATCGACTGCTTGATTGGTTAGGGATTTGAACTGAGCCGGTCAAATCTTATGCAAGATTCCGCAAGTAGTTGTGGATGTTGTAAATCTGGTCTAAGGGATTGTCCCAGGTTTTTGGGTTTTTGTAATCAAGGTGCACGGGGTCGCATGGACTGAGAGGCTGTGTTGACATCACGTGTGGACGTCTGAAGTGGATATGCAGTTTGGGGATGGGGCACAAGAAGCGGAATTCCGGTAACCGTAACCGGGCAGCAACGCCCACTGATGCTGCCTCCCAGGCCAGAGTCCCAGAGGGGCCGGAGCCGACTGGTCTTGCTGATCCAGCCTCTAATTCTGATGGATTGGCAGAAGGAGCTGGTACATTGTCCAGGGATCATAATGGTGTGGATGCAGATGGAGTTGAGCCAAACGAAAATAAACTGGATGCAGAAGTGGGGGGTGGGGCAGTGCAGCGCTCCACTGTAGCAGCAGAGATGATGTCGACAACAATGGCTAAGACAAGTAATGGGGTTAGAAATGGAGTAATAGTCGGAGGTACAAGAGCTGGTAATGCAACAAGTGAACATGTAGGCGAAGCCTTAGAAGGGAATGGTGTGGGAGCAGGGGCAAATGGGGATGTTTCTTCCGTTAAAGCAGATTATGAGAAAGCCCTCCTGGCATTTAGGAGGGGAAACCACAACAAAGCTCTAAGGCTTATGAAGGAATCTTGTGCAAGGCACGACAACTCTCCACTGTCACTTCGTCTACAGGGTAATATCTGCATGAAAATTGCAGCTCTTATTGAAGATCCTAGTTTGAAGCAACGGCACATGAGAACTGCTATTGAATCTGCAAAGAAAGCTGTTTTGCTTTCTCCTCAGTCTATTGAATTTGCTCACTACTATGCACAGCTACTCTATGAAGCATCCAGTGACAGCAAGGATTATGAGGAAGTGGTTAAAGAGTGCGAGAGAGCTCTTTCTATAGAAAATCCGGTAGACCCTGCAAAGGATAGTCTTCAAGATGAAAGCCAGCAAAAACAAGGGACACCCCAGGCAAGAATCAGTCAGGTACAGCAGGAGCTCAGGACACTTGTTCAGAAATCTAATATTGCTTCAATTTCTAGTTGGGTAAAGAATTTGGGAAATGGGTCTGGGGAGGAAAAGTTCCGTATAATACCAATGAGGAGAGTTGATGATCCTATGGAGGTGCGGATGTTACAGAATAAGAGGCCCCATGAAATTAAGAAGAACATTAAAACTCCTGAAGAACGCCGAAAGGAAATAGAAGTTAGGGTTGCTGCAGCAAGGTTATTGCAACAAAGGAACGAGACATCTATAGAAAGTTCAGATCAGCGATCCAACCAACTTGCCACTGGTAACCAGCGTGCAGAACGAAGGAAAACACCAAATTCTCGAAAGCTCTCTCATGCAGTTTCTATTGAAGAGAAAATGGAGCAGGTGAAGCCATTTTGGTATTCAATGGAAAACCAGAAAAGGCAGGAAATGCTGGAAATTTCGGTGGAGGATCTCAAATCTCATTGGATGTCATCCAAAGACAACACAATCACAGAGTTACTATCTGAGGCCTTATCATTTGCTCATGCCAACAAAACATGGAGATTTTGGCTTTGTCGCAAGTGCAATGACAAGTTTGTTGACAATGAAGTTTTTATGCAGCATGTTGTTCGTGAGCATGTTGAAAGTCTTTCACATAAGTTTCAAGCAGTTCTACCCCAAGAAATTGATAGCAACTGGGCTGATCAGCTTATGAATGGAGATTGCAGGCCTATTGATGGTCCTGCTGCAATGAAGTTGCTGGTAAGATCCTTATGTGGTGTTAAGGTCAAAGAGCATATGGCCGGACAACTACATTCTGTTGGTGGTGGCTCTGACTGTTCTGGGAATGTAAGTGATACCGGTAGTTCTTCTCAAGAAACTTGCTTGGAAAACAATGTTGACTGCATATCCAAAACGTCCAATCCTACTGAGGTAGAGGGGGAAGATGATCTAAAACTAAGAGGGGCCTCTCAATCTGAGCAACTCAACAATGTTGAGTTTGTGAGAGAGGAAAGACATTCTAATATGGATGCTGAGGACCACAAAGGAGGGATTAATCTTCAATCATTAGCAGAGCTTTGGCCTTTGGTAGATGATATTGAACGCGAGAAGCTTTTGGAGAGAATCTATAGCCTGTTTCGTGCTCTAATTACTCATAAATGCCTTGCTGCTTCTCATCTCTCTAAAGTGATTCAGTATGCAGTTGATGAGCTTCAAATTCTCATACCTGAAGCATCTATGCATTATGAAATCAAGCAGTCACCTGTTTACATTCGATTCTTGCAGGCCCATCAACTTCGTAATGTAGTCAAATATTTACGTGACCTAGCACATTCTTGTGGATTAGAAAGATATTCAGACAAAATTAGTACACAAAATATTAGTGAAGATTGTCAAGAAGCTGATGTTCAAGAGAGGCTTATTCTAAATGATGATTTTACTAGTCTTGTTTTGGATGAACGTTTATTGACACATATCAGTAATGGAGGCAATTTGGAGAAAAGTAGCAGCATTGTAATTTCCCAGCTTACGGGATTCAGTATTGATGAATGGCAAGACAAAATCCCATTGGTGGATTTACAGCTGGCTTGGATTTTTGGGAGTTGTTCTTATGAGCTTCAACCCCTGGGATGGATGCAACTGAAAGAAGAGAAATCACGGCAAGGCATGGAAGTTCTTCGAACACTAGATAATGAGTTTAAGCTATTGCAAAATCTTTGTGAGAGGAAATTTGAAAATTTAAGTTATGAGGAGGCTCTGAATGCTGTAGAAAACCTTTGTCTTGAAGAACATAGGAAGAGGGAAGAGACAGGAAAGGTTGCTTCTCAAAGCTATGATGCTATACTGGAAAAGCGAAAGTCAGAGCTTTCTGAAGGGCAAAATGATTCTCTCTTATCTCAATATACGATTGAGCGTGATGCAATTAAAAATATTCTTCAGGAAGCTAAAGGCCCACCTCGATTTGGATATGATTTGAGTGAATTAGATGTTGGTGAAGATGACAAGTGGAGAAAGCAGGAGTCGTTGCCACTGTCAGATTCCTGTATTCAAGTGGCTATTCAGAGGCAGAAAGATCACTATTCCACTGAGGTTTGTATTTGCATTTTTCGTTTCTGCTAATCTGAGTGACAGATTCAAATATGTATGGTAAGACATGCATGTTATACTCATTATTGGATATAATTTGTTTTTTTGCAGGTTAGCAAACTTGATGCTAAAATAATGAGGAATGTTTTTGGCATGCAACAATTGGAACTTAAGTTGGGTCATTTATCATCTCTTGATTACCGAATAGTTGTTTTACCACTTATCAAGTCATTTTTAAAGGTTAGAATTTAATCATTGTCAGTTATCTCTCATTTTTCAAATTTATTAGCTGATTTCTTTATAATGTTGTGACATACCATTATAATATAAAACCCTTGTGCTTCATGGTATCAATGCAGTCCCGCCTAGAAGATGCAGCAGAGAAAGATGCGACAGAAAAATCTGATGCTGTACGAGAAGCATTTTTGGCAGAGCTAGCACGTGATGCTAAAAGGAATGATGACAAGGGGCTTGATCAATTAAAGCACCCCCAGGAAAAGTCCAAGGACAAGAAAAAGAACAAGGATCACAGGAGAACCAAAGATGTAAAGGTTGAAGAACTAGATTAACAAAGGCAACCAATTTTTTCAATTTCACATGCGTCGTTTGTAACTGAAATGTGAAAGGCATGTCTTGTTTGCAGGGAACCAGTAATGGTGGGCAGCAGAACATTCTCGAGGAAAACATTTGTGAATGGTGGGTTATTAACTTATTTCAATTTGATTATATGTTGTACTATTTCTACTATGTATTTTAAATTTTTATGCACATTCGCCAATTGTTTATACTTAACTAAGGGGGTTTGTGCCATAAACCAGTTTTATGCAGTTCTCTCAGGGCACGTGTTTCAGAGTAACCTGAATAGAAAATTTTAGGTTTTTAAGATTTTGAATGGATTCAAAGCTTTAAAAAACCTATTCTTGTTTCAAGCTTTTGTGATTTTATTTCCATGTTGGTGATTGTATTTTTGGTTGATTTTGATGAGTTTGAAAGTACTTGCTTTCAGTTTTGTATATACTCGAATCATTTTGTGAGGGAAATATAGTTGCGAAAAAAGAAAATATACATGCTCAATGGTAAAAACCTTTTTTCCACACTTATTTACCATGACGGTTCTATATGATTGTTTATTGTGGTATATTCTGCGGGGGTAGAGTGTGACTGGGTTGAAGGGATGCCTACTGGCAAATTTTGGGGCACAAATCCTGGCAGGCTTGCCTTGTGATGGCAAGTGGCTCTTCTTGATGGAGTTTCATAGTTAAGGATTGCATATTTATTTCTGCCAGTGTAATTCAATTTCTTTCTTGTAAGTTGTTTGAGTCTATCGCATTTTCATCTCCTTTTGTTTGTGGAGAAATCTGTTTTTGTGATAGCATTCACTTTCTTTTATGTAACTAATGATGAGGGTCAGTTTGGCTGGTTCATGTGCTAGAAGTGGAGCTTGGTTTCTATTTCTAGTAATATATCCTGAATTTGTTTAAGTATTGAGTATTTTTGTTGAAAGTTTTCTTTACGAATGGAGCATAAGGTCTACTCATAAAAGCAGATAACAGGAAGGAGAATCTTTTCAGGCTTATTGTTGAACTACTTCTATAAGCTGATCTGATGAAAATCGGGAAGAGTTTCCTGGATTAATCATAAAGTCCTCTTCTCAACCTAGAGAAGAGGAAATATAGTGCTTATTGACTTTGATAATTTGCTGCAGACTTCTTTAATTAGCAAAAGATGCAGATGGAGAAGATTCAGGAAGAAGTTAAAGTATGAGAAGCTATAAGTGCTCTCAGGATGTGGGAAATTCACCAAATTATATTTTTGTAAAGTACACAAGAATGTAAGCCCCAATATGTCTGTTCCTAGCTGCTTATGGTGTTTTAAATGCCAAAAGTTTGAAATGCAATTTCTTGGCAATCAAATTTCCATTAAGCCTATGATGGCATTTTATTTTTTTCTTGCATTTAGTTGAATTTGAGAAATCAACGGGGTGTTTGATCACAACTATAACTCTTATTACACATCGATGACAGCTTTGGTGTGCAAAATGCATGCCATTTATTTCATCAAAGTCACTTTTCACAATTGGGAAAATTTGAGAGTTGGTAAAGGTTGTTGCCTCCCTGTCATTTAGGAGGGTGGAAAAGAAGGAGAAAGATGAGGAATATTATTGAGGTTCAAATGAGAAATGAGGAAGGATAAAAGTTAGAAACCTAATATTCTTCTTCTCTTGACTACTTGTTGTTAAAGATGATGTAAGTGGCAACTTCAGGATTTTTTTAGCAATGTTATATTGTTGTTTGTTTTATTTCTGGTACTAGATGGTGAGAAGTATACTTATTTCATTTTGAGCTATCTTCATGTGATGCAAATTAATTATTTTTTAGTCATTTTAAGGAGGAAACAATTGCTAAATCAAACTTCAGCAATTGTTTTGGCTAGATAAAATTTCTAGTGATAGACCGGTTTTGAAGTGCGCTAGTGTTTAGGAATTATAGACAACTTTATGTTATTTGTTATCAAGTAATTGGGGTATGCACAAACAAATACAAGTTTTTTAGCTATAAAGTGAGTCACAAAAAGGAAACATTGAAGTGACTTAGGAGAGGAACTACAAAGTTTTCCTTATAACTTAGAAAAATCATCATTTGCTTCAAAAGGAATTGTAGGAAAAGTTTTGGAAAGAGAGTTCTTGTTCGTAAGAATATTTATGGGGGAGAGATGCTTGATAAGAAAATCAATACAGATGATGGTTGGAGATGGTTAGTAAACTTATCTTTGGTCATTGGCCTCACTATTGTCTGTATCCCGTGATTTATCTTTTTGTTATTCACTATTGTGTGTATCCCGTGACTTTTTCTGTTATTCATGTGTATGTTGTGACCTTTTTTGTTATTCAATTTTTTCTATTTGATATGGGCTTGCTAAGTCACAAGGTTCGAATTCATGTTCGGCAACAATAAAATTCCAATGAAATTCGGCAAAGGAAAAAGTTAAAAAAAAATCGACTAATATAAATAAATAATTCTATAAAATTACTAAAACAAATAAACTTTAATAAATATATTAACTTTTATATTTTATATATATTAATAATTAAAAATCTAAAGAATATATTTTAAAATATTAGATCTTAATTTATAACATTAATTTATAGTAGAAGAAAAAAGCAAAACAAAATAAAAGAATATTGATAAGTTTTAATATGTTAAATTTTATAAACTAGAAAATAGGGGCCATATTTTAATAGCCACCCATTCCCGTTTATTCATATATGATAAAATGAAATGAAAAGGCTAAAGAAGACCATACAAATATAGATAAAATATTTTCAATAGTTAGAATATATTAACAGGGCCCTTTTAATAGCGCGAGTTTTAGTCAGCAGAGAAGAAGAGTTGCTCAATTGACTCGAAGACCCTCTTGCAGATGCCAAATTGAGGGGAGCAACTTTCAAGGTTTTGATTGCTGGTTTGGAATCGCTACACTAGGTTTCGAATATACATTGTGTTTTAATTTTTTTTTTAATAAACAAACTTTAGGGCCTTCTCCGTATGAATTTGGGGGCAAATTTAGTCGGTTTTTTAATATTTTCATGAAGTTTGTTGGATTTGGAATTTCTTCCTTGAAATTCGGCGAATGCTGTGATATAGTTGTTAGTGTAGGTTTTTATTTTCTCTTATGTTAGGAGATATTTATTTTTCCTACACATTATTAAGCTTTCTTAGGTTATATTATAATGGTTAGGATGAGGGCACGTGGCATAATATTACAATCACATGTCATTCACACTCACATTTGGGTATTTGAATGTCACACCCTCTTTTGGATTTATTAGCCACCTCCCCATAACCATTTGTTTGTCTTTACCTGAGTTGGCATAACCATGTATTTGCTATGTCCCCGGTTTTTTTTTCCAGGCTTCCCCGTCCCGGGGACAAGGGACTCCTAGTGGACGTGCCCATAAATTCTACATATAGACAGTGAATTTTGACAATTTATTCTATAAGCAATTTGACTTTGACTCTCAATTTAACACAAATTTGCTAGTTCTTATATGTTAAGGTTCTATAATGTATATGCGCATGTTTTATCCATGTATTCATATGAATATTTTAACTTTCCTTATATATTTTAATTTTCCCTATTTTTATATAGCCGTTCCCTTCGCTGTTCCCTAGCTGTCCCCAAAATTGGCAAAAAAAATCACTGTATCGGAAATGCGTATTTGTCCACAAACTTGGGGTAACATAGTGTATTTGGAATTTACCAAGTAGGTAAAACTCCCACCTATTTTGGGTTATTCGGAGTTAGTATTCCTCTTGGATTTATATGCCTATATTTTCTTATATAAACAAACCTTGCCTCTCCCTATGCTAAGAAGAAGAACACTAGCTTAGTTGATTATGAGTCTAGTTCAGTGCTAGGAGATTGCTGAGTTTTGATCATCTCTCGATTCTTGTCTAGCTTTCCTTTAGTCACATTGATCTTGGGTGGCTTCACAGCTGAATTCAACAATAGCGTGCTTGGATCAAATTTCTCATGGTTTAACGAACCTTGTTTTATTAGCATGTCCCTATTGGCCATTTTAAGTAAGTTGAGAACAATATTATTTCTTCTCCCAGGGGAATCCCATAAGCAAACTGTTAGAAAATACAATTTCTTTCTTTCATATGGGATACCATAGGCAAACTATGGAAAATATGTAGACCATGGAAACAAACTATCACATGGTGATCCCACAAGTAACTTATATTTTATTTCTTTTTAGGGTTAGGAAATAAATTGCACAAACATGGTGGCCTTTGTTGGGTTGCACTTTGAAGGTATTTTATGTTTTTAATTTTTTTTGACCGAAAGAAATCATTCTATTTTCTAAAATTTCATAAGAAATGTTCTGTGGCTTAAGAGATCCCTGAATTTGAAAATCATTTCTCATGTAATTGATCAATCATGATAAATATATTTTCCAAATTTAGGCCTGATTCACATATGTTCTTTCTACTTCTGACAATATACACAATGGTGGAGATCTTTGAACAGCTCAAATACCAAAAGAATGTAACAGGGTAGGTGCAATTTTTAGCCACAATGGTCAAGGTGCCATAACTCAAAATTAATATAATCTTACTTGAGTACATCATGCCGTAGGAAAGTTATGCCATTTCTTTATTAACTCATTTAGATTTTTTGGTATATATGATGTGGCCAAAACTATGCCCTAAATCCATTCACTCCATGCTTCCACATAAGTGATCTTCACCCAAACGTAAAGGTCTCTAGGATGATAATGCATTTAATATTAGCACACATTTGTCATTACAATTCTACAACTTCCATCCATCAACAGTCGTCGGATTATGTTCATGAAGAGTCATCCGTATAGAAATAGTTCCACATAAAAATATAGTAGTTGCATGTTTAACATATAAACCGAAATATAGCTTTATGGGTGTGGAAGTTACCTTTTTAGGATTAGAATGGACAACTTTCTTGTTTAAGTGAACTACTCATTTTTGCTAACTTGCCTTGGTGACATTGCATTCAATGGGTGTTTGATCTTTTGCCCAGAAATGAATGTTTCTTGTGAGGATACTTTTACATTGTATGTGGCTATATATTTTCCACCATGGATGACATGGGCAATTATTCTTTAGTTAGAAAAGGTAATCTGGTGCAAAGTTTCTCATGTAATTGGTCATGGAATTAGATGGGTGTGGAATCATGGAACCTGATCTCTTATGTTATCATATGTGATTAGATAATTTCAGTAGCTAAATTATTAAAATAATCTAATGTTCAAAGAGTGTGCCCCAATCTAAAATTGCTTGAAAGATTGATGTTTGTTGATTACTGATCTTTACAAGGATTTGACAAAAGGAGGGTAGTTTGTTCTTTAAAATTTTTATTTTTTCATTGAAGAGATTTCATTTATGTCTTTTTTTTATACACTAGTGGTATCCCTGTGACCCTAGTTTGTTCTTTAAAATTTTCATTTTTTTATTGAAGAGATTTCATCTATGTTTTTTTAAAATTTTTTTATATGCCAGTGGTATCCTCGTGACCCAGCCCAGCACCCAGTCTGCCTTACCTTGGACTTACTTATTGCGAAGTTTGGGATCAGGAAGAGGCGAGCCGAGGCATCTATGTTAATGCATATGTGCATTTGTGAAGTACACAAAACGTCCTTTCTTCATATATGCCATGCATGCTGATGTTGAAAATCTACATGGGAAATATATTTATTGTAAAAACTCTTTTGGTTGACATATCGTTTTATGGAAATCTGATCAAAAACTTAATTTAGCTCCATATGGCAGAAACCCTTAAGTAGTAATACCTCAGACATTTGTTCCATCATAGCTGATTTTCTGAAACTTTAATTTTTTTCACTATAACAAGAATTGCTATTATTCGTTTTTAAAATTTGCTATGTAGTTATCCTTAAATGTCCAGAAAAAGGTATTACAAACATTAACAAATCCATAAGACAGATTTTTAAACATTTGTGGCATTTTGACCCATGTATATTTATGTTATCTCTTCAATGACCAATTACTATGAGTAGTCATCACTTCAGTGAGCTTTTTTTCATCCGTGTTGGTACTAATCCTACTGCAAGGGAATCCCCAAAGCATTCAACAACCCTTATGCTTTTGTTAGTATGAGGGACGAGCAACAATGATTATAAAATTCATTGGATTGGGCTTTTCAGCCTCTAGTCGCTTTCTCAATTGGCTAAGCGTTTAATTCATGGAAGACAATTGTTTTTCTATGTAGATGCAGGGCAGGGGAAGGCCTCTAGTGCACATGCAACACTAAAGTATATAGATTTTCTAAGCAGCAGTGTATATTAAACTAACAAGATCAATGTAAGTCAATATATTTGTACATGTATTGTTAAGAAGACCTTTTCTGTTGATGATCATGATGATTACAAATCATTTATCTTCAGGAAGATACCTGTATTTCAGCTCTAGTCCAAATTATCTAATTAACAGAGAGCCATGCAAAGTGGTAGTGCTGTATTCTGCAGTTGAATGCTTAGAGTACCAATGGTCTAATAAGTAAAATATTGAATACTGAACATGGCACATTATCAATAACTTAAGAAAATATTGGTTTATGCAAAACAATATATAGTTGTTGAAGGTAACATCTGTGCATGCACAAAAGAAGCATATTGTTTTTGTAGAAGATTGAAAATTATTTTTAATATTTACAAATGATAATGAAGGATTAGGAAGGAGGGAGAGTGCTAAAGCTGTTGTATATAAATCTATATGGTTAGGATGCCATGTTTGCATGAACATAGAAGCATAGTGTTATCATAAAAGATTGAGATTGCATGAAATCTCTCTAACCTCTGAAAGTGAAGTCTTAGCAAGATGTAATGACACTATAGGGATGACATTAAAGCTATTGTGTATCAATACATACATTTAGTGTAGTCCACATCAAATGCAACAGATGAGGTACTGTTATCTTGACATTCTAAATCTATTCCTATACTGGAACAGGAAAAAATTGTATGCCTGTGAGCTGTTGAGATTATGGTACAATTTTGCATCCTTTGTTGCCCTACCATCAGATTAAAATGTTCAAATGATGTGTCATACATATGCCCATATTTGCTAGGTTTGGCTGACACTTGAACCTTTTGGGCAAAGAAAATTTTCAAACCCTGATGATTATGTCCTAATGTCAAATAACATTAATAAATCACACAATAATGTAAACTTCAAAATGCAGAAGCATACATACATAATTACACCTCCAAATTAGTTTTACATTCCTTAGAAAAACTAACAAGGGAATCTCCACAACTGATGTTATTCACAGCTGTATGAAAATTCATTGTACTTGATATGTTCAGTCTTTCCATCTTGCTTCTATCTTTTTACTAATTTAGCTAAAGCCTAAAATTGAATCTTGTACAAAATGAGCTTTACTTACAAAAATCATCCTTATCATTTATAAGGACAAGATGGAAGATAAGTCTAAATAACTAATGCATATATACACTTAATTAGATTTATTTAGCTAAATAAAAAACTATCACTTTTACACCAAAAGTGAAATGCAAAATATGCTTAAAACTCAACATTCCCTCTTAGCAAGGAAGAATTCTGCACCAATCCATTACCTATATTCTGAGCTATTGCTTCCTGAAAACTGGGAGGCTCTATGATGCTGCTCATCAATCTTATGTAGTTGGGAAACTTAATATAGAGGCCCACTATCCTTGAATGTTCTCTTAGTAGCCTTAACATTTGCTTGAGCATACCTCAATCTTTGCGTGAATCCTTAAGGTCATCTGATAGAATTAGAACGCATTGAAGTCTCTCCTGCCTCACTAAAGATTGCTGTCCTAAATAGGAAGCTACTGGAGTATTTGGGACACAGATGTAACCTTCAATGTTTCTTGCTCACCATCCTCTGTCCGTGGTTCATGAGTCTTCCTGGATGCAAAGTCTTCCTCAAACTTCACACCTCTATTGACTACTACTTTCGTTTGCTTTCGAATAAAGACCTTGTAGGTCTTTGAACTCTTATTATAACCCAGAGATAAACCCTTCCTGCAAGAAGGTTCTGGTTTTGTTCTCGTCTCTTCAGGTATATGGATATAAACTGGACAACCAAAGTTGCAGAACTGATGCACCTTTGTCTTCATACCATTGAATCCCTCTATTGGTGTCTTTTCCTCCAAGATGTTGTGAGGGCACTTGTTTTGGATGCACATTGCTGTAAGACATTTTTTGCCCAAAGAATCATTGGCAAGTCTAGGTCATGAATCATGGCCTTATCAGCCGTTATAATGGATTGATTCTTCCACTTTTGCAACCCCATTCTATTGTGGGTTGTATAGAACTGTAAACTCCCTCTTCATCCTCTCTTTTTTGTAGAAACCCTTGAACTCCATGGATGTACACTCTACCCCATTGTCTGATCTCAAGGCCTTGATTTTCTTCCTTGCTTGATTTTTAACTAGAGCACTAAACTCCTGAAGCTTACTGAAGACCTCATCCTTGGTCTTTAAGAAGAAGATCCATGTCATGAGAGATAAATATTAATAAAAGAAACATATACATGCGTTCCACAATGTATCCTACCAACATTGGTCCACACACATCTGAATGCACTAAGTCTAGACTTTTCATACACTCATGCTTGTTTTTTAGGAAAGCAACCTTGACATGCTTGCCTAGTGTGCATCCTTTACAAACTCTTTGTTGTTCAATATTGAACTTTGGAAATCTTGTGATAACCCCACTCAAAATAGGCAATGCTGCATGGAATGTCTTTGTTATGAATTAAAGCTTGGATTGGTTCACCCTGTAACTTGTATAGGTTGCCTAAACTAACCCCTATAACATGTGTTGTAACTTGGCTAAATTCCTTTGGCCTGATAAGAACTTGTTGATCCTTGAGTTCTACTGCAAAGCTCTTATCCTCCATAATTGAAACTAAAAGCAAATTCTGTGGAGATTAGAAACAAACAACACATATCAAACTCCAAAAAGTTACCAGACTTGTAGCTGAAAGGGAATTCTACCAAGTTCAATCTAACTCTACGTTTATGTTTCTTTAAGCTGGTAAAATACTTGGGGGCTGATGACATGGGTCTAGAGGCCCCACCTATCCACATACCAAGCATTCTTTGGAATCACGTTGATAGAAAGATGAGATTATTGAGAAATCTTTCTCAAACTAAGTAGCAAACTCATTCATCTGATTCCAGAGGTTTCCATTTCCTTTTGCTACCCTTTGATTTTTCTTCTTGTTTGGACACCATGATGCATAATGACCAAACTTATTGCAACTGAAGCGCTATATTTTACTCAAGTCCATTCATGGCTATGACGATCGTTCCTCATCCTTTCCCTTACCCTCCTTGTTCCCTTATTGTTTATTTCCCTTCACCTGTCCATAGAGGGCTAAATTCTTTTCACTACCCTTCTTGTTGGCATTTGACTGCATTTAAGTTTCCTCTGGGATATAGTCATCCCATTGTCTTTTTAAGGAAGGAAGGTTGTTTTGGGCACAAACGCCTTGAACAAATTCTTTCCAGGAAGATGAGAACCCATTCAAAGCCAAGTTCACAAGCTCTGCATTTTCAACCTTCTCTCCAACTACTATAAGTTGATCACGAAGTTTTGTGACTTTCCTCAAGTAATTGGTAATCAACCTTCTCTCCAACTACTATAAGTTGATCACAAAGTTGTGTGACTTTCATCAAGTAATTGGTAAACTGTATTTGATTTAGTCATCCCTATATATTTGAGTTTGTTTCTCATATCATTTTCCTATGTATTTTTTCTTTTAGGAAAAGACTGACCAAAGCATCAAAAATCTCTTTGCTTATTTTCTTTTATGACAAATGAGGAAGTAAATGTCCTTCACAACATCAATGATTATCTGCTTGGCTGTAATTTCTTTCTTCTTGTGAGCTTCTGATTACTTAACATCTAAGCGTGTAGGCACCATATTCTTTACGATCTCCCAAAGATCATTTTCTTCCAATAACAAAGTCACTCTGAGGTTTGAAGATAGGACATTTAATAAACCATCTAATCTATCTTCAATCTTGATCCTAGCTGATGCCATAAAAATAATATTTTTCCTTTCAAAATAAAGCCCCCAGGTCTAGAAATAAAAGAACTGCTTGATAAAAACACACCCGGACTACAATCCTAGTTGCTGCCGGTAAATACTAGCCTGCTGGTTCCAAAACCCTAGCTTCCGGTCTGTACAACTCAAAAACCTTGGTTCTGGTTGTTCAAACCGTAGCCAGTGTGATTTTCTAGAAAACCAGAAAAAGTTTTGCAAAATACTGAAATCTGTTGCTGTTTGTATGTGCCCTAGACGCTCACATAATAGGAGAAAAATCGGCCATGAATTTGCTTTGCTTTGGCTGTGATTTTAACTATGAAAATCCAATGCAAATCGCACAATTAAAAAAGGCACGATTTTCATGCTGAAAATGCTTATTATTCTTTCAAAAACAACCTGCAATTTTTTCACAAATCTCTAAATTTTTTCTAAAGAATAGCCTGCAATTTTTCTCTTCCAAGGTGCCATGATTTTCCATTTTGTTGCAATCTTTTAGTAAAAATCCTGCAACTCCTTGGGAAAAATACAAATGCGATTTTATTAAAATAGAATAAAAAATTGTGAACAATTTAAATAACAAACCCCAAAATATCTTCTTGTGGCTATGCGATTTTATTCTACCACTCTTTTGGCATTGATAACATAAATAATTTTTCAAAATTTTGGTGATTATGTCCTACTGTTAAATAACATTAGATAAATCACACAATAATGAAAGCTTCAAAATGCGGAAGCATACACAGATAATTACACCTCCACAACTGATGTTACTCACAGCCTAAGTCACCAGGTTCGACCAAATTTCATCCTTAAAGTTCGAAATTCGCTGAACTTTAAAACATGCAATAAAAATTGTTGAAGTTCGATTGGTCAAAAAAGTGATTTTGTTTTCTGTTAATATTTTTCTGTTGAAATAGTTGTAACTTGTGAGTCATGTTTATGCAAGGATTGAGAAAAAAACATCCCAGCCAAGTGCTCTTGACGACTTAGAGTTATTTTAAAGTTCTAAAGTCTTTGACTGTTATTGTAATTTGTACCTTTTTGACAAAAGAACATCTTTGCAATCATGAAAGCATATGTTCCCTATGGTTTATATTTTATAAATATGTCATCTTTTTGTAATGATTTCAAATCTATTTATCAATGTTAAACTATTTAGGCAATTTTATAGACATATTACATATATTTATTAATTTTTTTTAAAAATTACATATGACGAATTTAATTCGAATTTTATACATTTTGAATTTTTTCCTCATCGAACTTCATTCGAATTTCAAAGCTGTCGAACTTCGAATTTAAATTCGAACCTGGTGACTTAGCTCACAGCTACAAGGAAAGTTACTATATTCAGTATGTCTAATCTTTCTATCTTGCTCCATCTTTAGCGGAGTTCCCATCCAAGCTAGAAACTAATCATTGTGTGGGTCAAACTTGTTTGGATTGAACATTTGGCCAAGAAAGGAAAAAGGAAACCCACAACCCCTTACTGTTTAGAACTTTATATATAAACAAAAATGTTCCAGCTAAAATTACTTTGGGACATTATCATAAGTCTCTGGAAATAATTAATCAAGCTTTTAACATTAGTTCCCATAAACATTTAACAATGTAGTACACTGCAACAAGACTGCCAAAATTTATTTTTTTAGGACATATTCTGCTACTTGACCCAGAATAATATGATATACCTGAGGGGGGTAAAATTTCTAGTAATTCAAGTCTTCTAGGTAAATTTGTGGAACACTCGTACATTTGTCTGTGACACTTTGCTGACTCTTCAGCACTCGGGTCTTGTAAAGTTGCTTTGCTACATTGTTCATTATTCCACTGCATATTTCAGGGAAGATTAATGGATAACAAAGGGGCAAGTGTTGCACCTCTCACCTAATTCTTTTTCTATTTTCATAGTCTGATCTCTCATTCCTTGCATCTTCAACGAACAGAAAAGATGCTTCAAGTTACCAAAAAGATTCATAAGTGTCTATTGAAAATTTGAAGGAACCAAAGTTTAGAAATGATCTTGATGGCATTATTTTGTATTTTTATTTTTAATGTTTCCAATTTTCAAGCCTTTTTTCCAAGCTTCACTCTGCTGAAATCACTTATTTCTGCAAAGCTTCCCCTGTTGAACCTACTGAACTTCATGAACCTGGTAATCACAGCTGATATCAGAATGGATAAGATGTATTAAAAATAATCAGGAGATAATATGTGATGGATTTAAAACTGCTTAGTGGTAGGTTTTCCATTTTTCTATTTATGTTTCAATTTTTCTTTTTTTAAATGTATGTTATTTTGGTAATTATAAGTGATAATTTTCATTGATGATATTTAAATGCATATTTTGCTCTTTTGTTTACTGCATTTGTTTATCTCCTTTAGGAGGGAATGACATCTGTTGTGCTTTGAAGACTTCCAACATTGCTGTCAGATTTGAAAAAAATTACAGAGCTTTCTATCTCTTCTGGTCTTCCTTTTTTTGTGGTAAAGCTTTCTTGTCAAGTTTTGGTCTATGGCATTGAGGAATTTACATGTTTTTGTTCTAAATGCTTTTGATTGATTTTTAGTTTCTGGGGTATTATTTATTTACATTTGTTGAGGGCAACCTTATTCTACATTCAATTGATGGTTTTAAATTATTGCTTGTCCGCTAAGTGGCTATAGACCTGAAAGAACATATATCAGAATTTTATAGCTTTAACTTACTCCTTTATCCTATCCCTTTTGGCTCTTCATTATGGCTATGCTGCGCTTGTTTCTGGTTTATGGCGTGGGTGTGGGTTCCAATGTGGTAAGATTCACAACTTGGATTTCTGGTTTGATTCTGCATAATAATGAGAACCTTACCACTCTAGCCCAGCTTTTCTATCCTTTTGTATATGCTGAACTGACTTTCTTGTTTTATATGGGATTGTTTTATTATACTTAATGCTGTGGTGTCTGTCTTTTGCACCGTTGGCATTGCCAGAAATGTTTTCTTATTTTCCCTTATCTGCAGTGTTACTGAAGATGAGCAAGATAAAACTGGAGGCCAAAGATGGATTAGAGAAGAAGAGTCAAAGAGACAGGAAGAAGATGAACTAAAATGGCAATTTGAACTTGAAGCTGAGGAAAGAAAGCTTGAGGAAACATTGGAATTACAAAGAAAAATTGAAGAGGAGGCAAAACAAAAGCATCTTGCAGAAATAAGTAAAAAACAAACAGAAGAAGAAAGACGATGGTGTATGCTGAAAGATTCCAATTCAAGTATTAGTAGTGATCCTTATCTCAATATACAGGAGACTACAAATATTGTGAACGAGTGCAAGGATAGCTATACTTATCAGCAGCAACTCTTGGTTGATGCCAACTCTGTGCCACCAGGGAAGAAAATATTTTCTTTTGGCAGTTATCCTGGAGAGGCATCTACATTTCCTGAGGAGAGAGATTTTTGGTTAGACGACTGTCAGAATTATTCAATACATCAAGAGAAACATATAAGTGCTGGAAAAGATAAATCTTATCTTGGTTCTTTTGGGCAACAAAATCACCAGGCAGTGAAGGTCTCTGATCATGTTGATAAAGGTTCATTGATGGTTGACAAGAGCAGATTGACAACAATGCAGATGGACAACAAAATTGCAGGAGAGGCTGTAGTCCCTGATAACAGTTTAATGAATCAAGAGAGACATAGATTGCAGGACTCCAATTCACATTCTAATTTTAGGAGTGGTGGAGGTCAGATATTATTACCTAATTGTAAAGGCACTACATTATGTTGTAAAATTTTGTAATTAGCTATTTGTGATTCCTTTTTTTCCCTGGAATTGATTGTGTTTGTCTCTAAGTCGAGGTTTGTGAATTCACTTGGTTTTCTGCACAGATAAATCCCTACAGGTGACAGAACGTGAGAAGTTCTCTTCATCTGGGCAAAAGTCACGAGGGCATAGAAGTAGGCAGAAGTCTAACACCCAAATACCAGAACGTGGCACATATACTTACATCCCTAAAGCATCTTCAAAACATGAAAACAGTCAATTTGCTGAGAATGGTGTGATAGAAATGCCAGATTCACTTCCGCATAATCCTTTACCTATGCCTGGCTCCAATAGACATGGTAAGTAAGGTTTCAAGTGTGTTGGCCAATTTGGTTAATTCAAATTTTGTGTGGAAATTTCTGCATTGGAGTGTTACTCAGCAAATTAATAGTTTCCTAAAATTGGAGATTTCATTTACCAAGTTAATTTCCTATAATTGGAGATTTCACTTAACAAGGTAGTTTTCTAAACTGGGAGATTTCACTTTGGCCTATTAGCTTATGTGAGATATTTGCAAAGAATTCAAGTTCCCTGTCTATTAGGTATTACTTTTGTAAAACTGGTAGATAATATTTAATGTGCAGGTAGAACAACTGTTGCAGCACAAACAAGAACAGGTTTAAATCAAGGTGTTAGTGAGAAATCTGGAGTTGTGTCAGGTGAATGATTGTTTTAGCTTTGTTTAGTATTTCATTTGTATGAGAAATATATAATTTTTGCACATTAAGTGTGGTTTATTTAATAGGTGAAAACAACTCAAAGACATTAAGGCAGCTTCATGCTGAAGAAGATGATGAAGAACGTTTTCAGGCAGAGCTGGAGCAAGCAGTTCGGCAAAGTCTTGGTGATAATTCGATTCTCTTTATTATTATTCTTTTGCAAATCATTGCAGATGGTTCATTTCCTTTCCAAGAGTTTCTTTCTATTAGCAATTCAACAGTCTTCTAGGCTGCTTCTTTTTGAACATATATTATCGATTGTATCATGTATCTTTAGCAGTCTTCTAGGTTTTTTTTTTGTCGCGTCCCATTGTATGGATAATACAAACCTTGATAGTCGGTGATTTATCTTTAGGGATATTGTAATATCCTTCATGGCTTACCATAGTATTTCAAATCACTGCAATTAGTGATTAATTAATCCTGCCATGAAGGAGATAACAATAACAAGAAAATCATCTCATCCTTAGGACTTCACGATTTTCTGTGAAGGTAAATCGGACAGCATGTAAGTCATTAAGGAACAACGATTGCAAACAAGCAATTAGGAAGCCATGAAACATTCAATTAGCAACTGATGGAGGATTATAACTTGTCATTATGAGGACAATGTTTGGTTATGAAGAGATCCCCAAAAAGGGCAGATCTGAAGAGTCACGTCTTTGCTGAGAGGGCAGCCACTTTCTAAAGTGGGGCTCTCTTCATGAAATCGTCAAGATATAAGTTCAGGAAGATCCAAGGCAGAAAATCATCATTTACTAAGAACCAATTACAGTAATCGGCAAACAAGGAACAATAATCAGAATCAGAAACGTGTAAACAGAAGACACATACTTAGGATCAGACTCTCACTAATCTGATAGAGACCTGTTATTATCAGCATCTAATAGTCTGAATAATTGCTCTTGTGGCATAGATCTAGATTATGCATTAATAGTCAATATTTTTATCTTATATACATACATGTATGATTGGATATAAACTGCATATGTCTGATTAATAAATCTGTTTATTAACCCCCATCATGTATAGAAGGAAGGAGGTGTAAGGAAGGGGGAATCATGCGGATTGCCATCTAGGTACGATACCCTGAGTGGATGTCCATATTGCCAGCCACCGGAGCCAAGAGAGCCAAAGCTCTGCACTTGGGCTTAGATATGACAATCGAGAAACCTCCATAACAATCTCCTCTCGGACTCTATAATGATGACTATTAGTCTTAGCAGATGAAGCATGGATAGGGAAAGCAGGTACAATACCCCACTAGGTAGGATACCCTGAGTGGATGTCCATGTTACTAGCCATCGTGGCCAAGAGTGCCAAAGTGCCTCTCTTGGGCTTAGTGTGGGATGGCTTTGGGTGGACCTATCATGCTTATTCTCCCATAGTAAGAAGTAATGTAGATATTGTATGTGTTGATTTAAGGATTATTATATGTTATTATCTAAGCCGAATAATGGGAGGGATATATGTGTATGTGAATCCTTGGTCATGGTTGCAAGATCTAAATTCAGGCCCTTATTGTTTAAAGAAGATGTTTTACTTGAGAAGGAAGCTAACCCTAACCCTAACTTGTTGCAATTGTTGTTCTAGGGTATAATATAAGGTAAATCTGAGAGAGGACAATACATTTTTTTTTCTCATGAATGCTATCAATTATATGATGTTTTTATTACCTTATAGATTGAAATTTAGTACATTGTACGCCATTTTCCTTAATTATGTTAATGGTCACAAAGAATTTAATTGATATGCCTAATGGGAAACCTTAACAAATTTATGAATGGGGCTACTGAAAAGAATACGTTCATTCATCTTAGTACCAAGTTCAAAGTGGTGTTAAATGCTTTATTTTACTTTGCATTTGTTCTGTCTGTATGTCCCATAACCCATTTTTGTTGAACTTGTTTTATGCTATATCTAAGTTATTTTCAGGGCAGGAACTATTTTTGTCTTACTACTTACTACTACAACCCAAGGCCTGCAATTTTTAATTTACATTAATCTCTCAACACAACCCTGGCCTGTAGCTCTGCAGGTTCGGTAGCCTAATTAATGAGGTCTACTTTCACAATTTCAGTGGCATTTTGGCTTACGATTGATTGACTATTTTATTTTGGAGTGTATTGGATAATCATAAAATATATGTTTTTAAGTTATTATTAATTTAAGTATTTTTTCAAGTTGATGAGTCACCAAGTTTGAGTGAAAGTTGGTCTGTCGAGTTTTTGCTAAGTTCAAGTTTGCAAATTATGGTTATTTCTGTGGAAAGCTTTTCAATGCTCCAAATTGCCACAAGAGCACAATTAATGACATAAAGTAGTTGCTCTAATGATATGGAAACTGGTAATTAGATATTTATCTTTTTAGAACTGACATGCTTGAGTTATATTGAAAACTAACCACAACAACACCTCAGATATATATGTATGTATTCACTAAGGACATAAGGCAACAACCACAAGTAGTAGACTCTAAATGATATGTCATTATTGACGTACTTGCTGTAATAGTCTTCAATGGCTGGAAGGTAGGTAGTCATCTTGGCTTCTTCAATTTCATCTATATTGTCTTTTGTTGGGCTTGAGGTCAATATTACAGTGCCCTTTATTTAGCTTTCTTTTGTTCCATCCAAAGAAACAATAGTTTGCAAAAAATCGCGATTATACTCTATTAATCTTGAATCTTGGAGCCAGCCGATTTATTCCCTGAAAAAATCCTGGTTCGCGAAAGAATCATTGACCCAATTTTCAACATTCTTTGAAAAAAGTGAAAAATCATTGTAAAAAGTTGCAAAACCCTAGAAATGCTTGTGATACTGAGTTGCTCATAAATAGGCCGATCTGAGATGGAATCAGAGTCAATGTGGAATCAATGTTGAAACAGTTTGTTATTTTGTTCCTTAGTTTTCTTTCCGAGCTTTGAAAATCCCTAAATAAAGGAATTTGGAAGACCTTCAATCATCCTAAATTGTGCGGGGCATATGAGAAAGTGTCGAAGCAACTCGCAAATCTGCTTTAAATTGTGGCTTCGATATGACTTAATCTCTCTGCACACCTTGCCCCATGGATTCTTTTGTGAACAAGTATATAATTAATATTGTACATTAGCTTTAAAATTAATACTATTATGCACTATTGTAGATGGCACTTTGACGGGGAAGGAGCGAATTCACATAGTTTATAATTAAGGATGATTGAAGGCAATAGTTGTCGAAAAATCGCAACTGATTGTGATTTATCGTGAGTTGAGCAAGGGTATGATTTTTTCCCCAAAAAATCGTAGAAAAATCAGTCAACGATTTTCCACAATATTTTGCGTTCAAATCGCAATTTACGTCGTGGGTATAACTGGCTGCAAAAATAGCAAAATATTAGCAACCCTAAAATTGGCGTGAAACCCACAAAAAACCTTCAAAATAGTGAAAAACCCTACGGATGTCGTATAAATGATGTCATGCGACATCTTCAGTGCGTTCTTGATTGCAGAAGAGCAAAGAATCGTTGAAAATTAGAGGGCTTTTTAGTGACGTGATAGGCAGAAATTCCAGGTATTCATCTTTGTTAATCCTATTTCTTTGTTGCATTTTTCTATGATTTAGTTATTCAACTGAAGGATCCCTTGTTTTTCTATTTTGTGCCCTTTTATTTTTCAATTGGCCAACAAATACCTAAATGTTCTTCCCAAGAAACACGATAACATTCCAAGTGTTCATATTAAAGCCTAATATGTGCTAGACATTGTGAACATTTTTAGTTGAAAATGGAGATTGGTTTCAACAGCTTATGTGATTCTTTTTGATGTTTGTATGTGATAATATTCATAGCAGAACTCATAAGTTTGTAATATTAGATATTATTTTACCTGCCATCTCCCTTTTGTTGTCCAATTTTGATCATTTTTGACTTTTTTTTTCATTTGAAAACCTCTAAAATGCCTCTAAAAGCATCATTTCACCCAATACAAAGATCATTTTGTCTCTTGACTCTCTCTTTTCTCATTTTCTCTTATATATATATATATATTTTTTTTTTTGGGGGGGGCATAGCCTCCGAATCCCCCTTTCGGCCCATGGGGAAACGGAATGTTTCCCTGCACCTCTTCTATCGTTAGGTTTTTTCTCACATCTAACACCTTGTGCAACTTATCATTGTTGCTTCTCAAACCCATTAAGGTCTCCACGCCCAACCCCCCACTTAGTGTGATCTCGTACTTGTACCCGTACTAGTATCTTAGCTATTTTATAATACTTTTCTTGATTAACTTAATTGACATATCACTGAATCAATAAATGTAACCTCAAACTAGATAGTATGCCATCTCCTAGAATCATCTATTCTACTCTGCAAATGTTCATAATATAAAAGTCATGCATAGAGAAAAACCACAAACTTTGTACTTAGTTTTTGTGTTGACTTTAGAAAGTCACAAAATTATAATTGACATTTTGACCACTGTCACTATCTAGTTCTTATTTATGCTGTTGTGGTATGTTTTGTGCAATGTAATCAGTGATATGAATGTAAACTGCAAAAATCTATTTTCTACAATTCATGGGTTGAGCTCTCTATTTTATTTGCTTTGAATATCTCTATGCTATGGAAATGCCCTTAAATATATATTAAAAATAGTTTTTGATTGTTTTTCTACAATTTTTACGTTTTTATAAATCCGATTTTTTCCTGATTTTTTCAAAAAATCTTATACTTTTGGTTTGCCGATTTTTTCGACAAAAGATTAATGTTGCTATGGAACCATCCCACTCTTCTAGTTATTTGATTCTAACTCATATATTCTTTATGATTTATTCACCAGATTGAGCTTTTCACATTGTTTGCTATATTGCTTTCTCTTGTTAATGTTGATATTGCTTCTCTTCTTGTATCTTGGCTTATCAGTTTCGATTGGTCATTTTAGTGAAAAGAAATATACCAATAAACCTATGTAGGAGAAGCAATTGTAACATAGTCTTTAGATTCAGCAGAAATAAATAATGGCACACGCTGTTTATAATAAGTGATTTTACCTTGGGAAACCCTCTTGGAAAATGTTCAGCAATACAACACTATTTAATGTATTAACTCGTTCATTTACAATACAATAAGATATTTTGCACTTGTGCTTAACCCTATTCTGGGTGTGAGTATTTATATGCTTGATGTTACAATACAATATGTATAAATAATAAAACCATGGATGGAAAAACCAGCTACAAGGCTCAAATTTTATCTCACTTGGACGCTAGGAGAGTTAAAACACTAGTATTGATGTTCCTTTGTTGCAATAGATTTGAGATTACGAATTGCATGTTTAAGATCTAGGCTAAATTATAAGAAATTGATAACTTTCAGCAATAACAGTGAAATATAGAACAAAAAACCAACATAGTAGCTCAGATCTGGAAAGAGGAGATAGAAAGCAGCATGTAGTTGTAAACTCGTCCTGAAAATGCTGGACAAGGTTGGAGGACACCCCAGTCTAATGATGTCTGCACACACAAAATTTGTAGATTCATAGTTTGAAGGTCATTTAGGTCTGTCTCTTCGAAATTCAGCTGAAAAGTGTCAGTCACGCTTGGAGGGTGCCCTAATCCAGGTGTTTTTGCTTCTTTGAAATCTAGGAATGTATGTTGGTGTTTGCTCTACACACCTGTAATGCTCTTTGTTGTCAAATCTGAACACGCGCACAAAAAAATGAGTTAAAATGGTTATGCTGTATAGGGGCTTGTGTAAGTCAAACGTTGCCTTTGTGTTCCCATCTCCACTACAATAATTGATGAAAAGAGAGCTTATCCTCAGAAAGGATAGAGGCTGAAACAATAATGGAAATTCTTGAATTGATAAATGGCTACCATAAATATGAAACCCTAGGCTTGAAGTCTCAAACAAGGCTTGATGTTGCTTGAAAGTGGTTAATGCATGCCTTCATCATGAAGGAACACATTGAAATTGATCATAATTGCTGAAGCAAAGATGTTGACTTGAATGCTTGTCTCCTTAATTGCAGATCTGTAATCAATTGCCTTTAGATGAAACATGTAGATTATAGTTTGAAATGAGAATGAAAGTTGTATTTATATGAAACTTACCTTTTCAGATTTAATTTTTGGGCAACGCTAACTGTTGTCACAAAAGTTTGCACCCTTGCCGAGCTATCAACTCAGCAACCTTGTGAAACATGGAAACAACCCCAAAGTGTGGGACCTTGAGCAAGGGGGTTGAATCTCCGGAGAAGGCCAACTTCCTTCTCCATCCAGGTGTAGGTGTTCAACCAACTCAACACCCCAAAATTTTCTTCTAAACCTATCCTAACAGCTTGCAGATGAAAAGGGAAGAGAGAAATGCTTAAAATGAAAGGAGGTGATCCACCAAGAGAAGAGATGTTTCTCTCCCCACCCTAAATGGCACAAAGAATCAACTGAAATACCTAGGAGATGCACAAACTTAAGTTGCATGAATGACCTTAAAGCACGTACGGAGGTTAGAACTTGTTGAATGTCAAGAGGGGAGAAGGCTTCCCACAAGTCACACCCAGAAACAGGTTAACGCAACATATATGTGAAAGAAAGCCACAAACATACACTTTTAATGAAGGTAAAAATACATATACAACATTCATAAGTTGAAGTAAGGCAAGAATGATGATTTCAATTCATTACAAGGCCAATGGTCAAACTTACAGTTGTAGAAATGCAAGATAAATACAAGTCTTTAAGAGAAGTGAAAGAGCATAGAATAACTCAAGCCAACAGGGAGAGAACCCCTTACAATGAGGCATAACAACCTTATATAGAAAACCGGTCGCATAGGAGAGACCATTGGTCAAGGAAGAGAAGCCTTGACCCTTGTGTGTGCAGGGAAATGTCAATCAGGGAATGTAGGCACGTGCATGCACCTGACATTGTGTACATGCAAGCAACTTGGCCATACCCCGACAACACAATCCCAAGAAGAAAGGACTCCTAGAAAGTGGATTGTCTGACATTCCAAAGTCAGAGCATGCAGGCATGACATAAGTAAGCACAAGTAAGCATGGCCTTGTACTCCACCTGATGGAAATCCTGCAAAAATCATTAAATGCGCTCTTGTAGATCCACAAAAGAAGGCGTACAAGTCACTAGAGTTGTTGGAGCATTAAGAGCTTTGAGTGTTGATCACGCCATCTGGAAGTGTTGCAAGTCGGAAGGAAGTTGGAAATTGGGAACTTCGGGGTTTCGGAGTTTCGGTGAAGGGAAGACTTAGGAACTTGGGAACTTCGGGGTTGCGGAGTTCTGGGGTTGAGGACTTAGGAACTTTGGGGTTCTGGAGTTTCAAAGAAGGGAAGATTTAGGAACTTGGGAACTTGGGAGTTCCGGAGTTTTGGGGTTGAGGACTTAGCAAGTTGGGAACTTCGGAGTTCCGGAATTCCGGGGAAGGGAAGACTTAGGAACTTGGGAACTTGGGAGTTTTAGAGTTCCGGGGTTGAGGACTTAAGAACTTGGGATCCTGGGGGGTTCCGGGGTTGAGGACTTGGGAACTTCAGGGTTTCGGAGTTCTGGGGTTGAGGACTTAGGAACTTTGGAACTTTAGGGTTCCGAAGTTCCGGGGAAGGTAAGACTTAGGAACTTGGGAACTTGGGAGTTCCGGGGTTGAGGACCTAGCAACTTGGGAACTTTGGGGTTCTAGAGTTTCGAGGAAGGGAAGACTTGGGAACTTGGGAACTTGGGAGTTCTGTAGTTCCGGGGTTGAGGACTTAGCAACTTGGGACTTTGGGGTTCCGAAGTTCCGGGGAAGAGGACTTAGGAACTTGGGAACTTCGGGATTTCGGAGTTCCGAGGAAGAGGACTTAGGAACTTGGGAATTTCAGGGTTCCGGAGTTCTGGGGAAGGGAAGACTTAGGAACTTGGGGGTTACGGAGTTCCGGGGAAGGGAAGACTTAGGAACTTGGGGGTTGCGGAGTTCCGGGGAAGGGAAGTCTTAAGAGCTTCCATCTGACAAGACAACACTTCACACTTCATGATTCCATTGTTTTCTCTTTGATCAACTGGGGCAGCGCTGGTCCATGGAACATATCTCTGATCGGTTCTCACTGATGGACCAAGGGTGTCATAAAATGACAACACTAACATTAGAGAGCAATTTCTCGTTACTTGCAAAGTTGACATTGGTATTTCAAAATTTGGGGCCATGTTGCTTGGATTGGGGCACTGGGTCCCCTAGTCCTAGCAGTTTGAGCTAGAACAAAGGTCATGAAAAGGTGAATGCACCAATTTTTTGGAAATGGTCTTGAAACTGAGCGCAATCAGACATAAAATAGGTACACATTAGGCACAATTGTTGAAGTGGGTGCAAAGTGTATGTGAAATTGTGAAGGGAAACAATTTACTTAACTATATTTAGTTGGTGTAGTGGTGCTCCTTGATTGCATACATGTGCTTGGCCCTCATAAAATGGGTTGTCATTGTGCAGTAAGCTACTTGGCACTTGTTCAACCAACCTTACGCTAGCTGGTCAAAATACATGTAGAAAGTCCTAAAGAGTGCATGTGAAGTGTGGTGGTTATATATAAACATCTGCACATCTCTAGCATCATAGCCACAAAGTCGGACTCGGAGAGTTTTTAGCAATCCCACAATTTTTGACTTGGCAAAACCTCAACAAATACTTGACAAAAACTCAACAACTTAAACCACGAGGAAGGGTTGGCAAATTTTGAAAAACAAGAACCATCAGGAAGGGCTGGTAGATTTTAAAGAACCTTGATCATAGGGGGTGCAAAGAGATAATACATGGTTTTATAGAAAAAAAGTGTGAAAAACACTTATTAACCTAGTGTTTTACCCACATTGGCATTTTTCTTCACATTTTTCTTGTGTTTGTAAAAACTATCAAGTTACAAATGTAAATGTTGAGACATGTATCAGCTAGGACTCGAACCTAGGACCTTCCATACGTTGCTGGAGTGCTCTACCACTGAGCTACTGGCCCTCTTGGACCAATCCATCATTGGTTCGGGTGTGGCTTATTTCCAACACCAACACCCCCCCTTAAGCCACACCTCTTGTGTGCTTGGGACTCCTAGCTTGGACCTGGCTCTGATACCATGTTGAGACATGGACCAGCTAGGACTCGAACCTAGGACCTTCCATATGCTGCTGGAGTGCTCTACCACTGAGCTACTCGCCCCTCTTGGACCAGTCCATTGTCGGTCTGGGTGTGGCTTATTTCCAACACCAACAGTAAAAACTTGCATAGTAAAAAAATAGAGTACTAAACAACTCGACGAGTACTTGTAGAGATTGCAAACTATGTCTAGCATCATTCACAACCGTTTTGATCCAATCAATCTTTCCCATGTCTTTAAGTGCATTATTCATGGCATGCACATAAGAGTCCACCAAATATGTGTGTAAGCTCCCTCAATTAACTTCCTTGCAACTTTGCACACATGGATTGCATCTATTACTATTTGGACCACATTTTGTGGCCCAACTTCTTCAATAGCATCTTTGAGGATGTGAAATCGAAAATTGGCATCCTTGTGATGCCCTAAATAATCAACAATCCCAAGAAAACAAGGGCTCTTTGTACATGTAGCCATGATATTGCTAAGATTATTTCATTTCCTTCATTAATATATTTATCTTGGAAAAGTTCTTACCCAAGAATAGATCAACAAGTACTCCATCAAAACTTAGCAACTTAAACCATAAGGGTGGGTTAGCAAATTTTGAAAAACAAGATCCATGAGGAAGGGCTGGTAGATTTTGAAGAACCTTGATGATAGGGGGTGCAAAGAGATAATATATGGTTTTATAGCAAAAAAAGTGTGAAAAAAACATTTTAACGAGTGTTTTATTCATGTTGGCATTTTTATCTTCATTTTTCTTGTGTTTGTAAAAACTTGCAAGTTAAAATTGTAAAACTTGCATAGTAAAAATAAGAAAGTACTAAAAAATTCTTTGAGTACTTGTAAAGATTGCAAACTATGTCTAGGATCATTCACAATTCTTTTGATCCAATCAATCTTCACCATGTCTTTGAGCACATTATTCATAGCATGCACATAAGTAGTTCATCAAATGTGTGTAAGCTGCCTCAGTTAACTTCCTTGCAACTTTGCACACATGGATTGCATCTATTACTATTCAGACCACATTTTGTGGCCCAACTTCCTTAGTAGCATCTTTGAGGATGTGAAATTGAAAATCAACATCGTTGTGATGCCCTGAATAATCAACAATCCTAAGAAAATAATGGGGCCCTTTGTACATGTTTTTTTGTTTTTCGATCGATAATTGTTTCAATGTATAAATTTTTCAAAAAAGTTACATTCTTCATAGTTTGGCACATATACAACTATTCTAAACCAAAAAAAAACATCCTCTTAACCATCCCCATATACAAGTCATATCATCCTAAGTCTGTCAAAACATGCGAAGTCTGTAGAAACATACAAAATCAACAAAACAAAAAGAAACTATTGTGGCTCACCGACCACCACAATTTCCTTGCCTTTGGCACTTCCTACCGTGTCGCACTCGCGTTGGTCCTCTTCATCTTCGTGGTCGTCATGTGCATTTGGGGGGAAGCCAATCCACATTGCTCTGCCACCCGGGTTTTTCTAGGATCCTCTTGGCCACCCTCTCTTCTTTTTTTGGGGATGAGCCCGAACTAGATTTTCCCCCCTTTCTCATTGCATTGGAAGGATCCCATTTCTCTAGTTCCCTCCGAATTTCCATCCTTTCCCACGCTCGAATATACTCTTGCACTCCAAGCGTCCCAATTTGTGTCGATGCTCTTCAAACTTCCTTACTGCAATTTGTGCTCCATAGTAGAAAAGGGTGCAATGGAGGTTGAAATTCACTGGAGTGCAGCCACACTCTATTTGGGCATGCGAAACCTTCTTCATCCCGCGCCATCCGGATGAAGCTCTCCAATCCACCCCTCCAGACCTTCACATTGCTTGTAACCACCCAATGAATTCTATTGACCCCAACCAGCTCAAAAGCCCATGCAGCAAACATAGATGCAATATCCACATTTGTGCGGTATTTATACTCCCCCCGCATGTACTCTTCACCGAGAACTATCTTGACCTTGTTTAGAAAGTCTTCGTCTTCAAACCTGAAGAAGTTTGAGAGGCGCTCATCAGAAATGGCACCCCAAAATGCCACCATTGGACGCGACGCCTTGAGTGAAAAGTTCGGCTCCATGTGTGCATAAAGCATTCACAACCTACACTCCTTGTGTCGCCTTTCCAAATGACTCTCTTCGTTCCACCCGTTATTCTATGAACAAACTTAGCTTACTAAACTCAATAACTTCCACATTTAATGCTAATCTTCGTTTGATTATGCTTGAAACATTCTCCTATGTCGTGGCTTTAATGCATGTACTGCCTTTCTCATCCACCTCCACATTTGACCATAGAGCTATTCTCTACCACCCTGCGCGAGAAGTCTTAATGCAAGGTAGAGGATTCGAAGAGATCTTCTATTTGCCACCCCGTACCACCGCAAAATTCTATCAACCACCTTCATTAATTACTCGCCACCTCTAGTTTAATGGGTATAATCGGCCAACATGATACACTAGGATGCCTATCCCACTCATACACTATAATTCTTGTATCACCAAATTCCATCTCCAGTGCTTCATTCACTCATTTGTCAACCTCTGCGTTGCCACTTCAGAATACATGTGATATCTTGAAATCTTCAAAATGTGTAATAATCAACGTGATCTCTTCAATGTCTCGGTTTACTCTCTAGCTAAGAGAGTTGCCACGGATGATAGCATTAACTATCACTTGGGAATCACCTTCCAAGTGGAGCTTGGTCACCCCTAATCTTTTTGCTAGTTGAATTGCAAGTACGACCGCTTTTGCCTCGGCTTCATTGTTTGACCCATTTGGTAACCATTGCCATCCTGTTCCCACTCTTATGCCTTGGTAATCCTTCGCCACACACCTTGCACTCGACGGTCCCGGGTTACCCCTGGATGCACCGTCAAAATTAATCTTTGTCCACCCTAATTCAGGGGGAATCCACTCTACCTCTCTCTTTCCATGAGCAACCGGATTAAACTGATCAAGCCCATTAACGGGCGGCACTTTGTACATGTTACCATGATATTGCTAAGTTTCTTTCATTTTGTCTATTAATATATTAATCTTGGAGTGGTTCTCATCCAAGAATGTGGTCTCCAATTTTATCTCCCTTGGTGGCACATATGATGTTTTTTCTCTTCCCATATTTGCTATTGCCTCCTTATTATGTGAGTGAGCCACATAAAATGGAAAGCCATTAATAGTTTGCCAATGGCATCATCTGCCTCATCTGTCAATTATACATTAAATAATTTTTCATAGTAGGTTTGGAGCATCACTTGCCATCTTTTATTTTCCCCTAGCCTTTGTTGCTCTTGAAGTAGAATAAATTGGCACATGTGCAATTGGCCTTTGCAAAATAGCAGAAATAGAACCTTGTCCCTGATGACCCCTCGACCTTTTGAGTCAAAGAAGCAGATGTAGGTGCAATGTCTTCACTACTTGAACCAGCCTATAACATACTTATCTTAACCCTATACTTTAGTCTTGTGGTCAACATCTCACATACTTCTACACCCTTTCCTCCGATTTGAAGCAAGTGGGAATTAAATCTAGTAACACCGCCCTAAAATTCAAGATTTACAAAAGTGGCACTTCTACAACATAGTTCCCCCAGATGGCATAGGTTTTATTTTTAATTTCGTTGCAAATTGTCTTAGAGTAGAGTTAGTTTCAAAGAGACACTTGGGATTATTTTAAAGTATTCTGGAAGAGCAATTAGTATTTGCATTTACAATGGAACTAGAGGTTTGGGTTTCATGATTATCCCTCTCTGCTTTTTCACTTTCATCAAGTGCATAATTGGATTTAGTTTCACTTTCAGTTTCAACGTCTTGTTGAGGCTTAGCCTCATCCATGCTCATGCCATTGAAACTCAGTGACATTGCAATAAACGATTTAAAATTTGTAAGTTTATAATTTTAAAATTGAAATTCAAACTGTCTATAATACAAGGGATTAAGACACAGAGTTCTCTCTGCTTTCCTTACTTCAGGTTGCATGGAGCGCAAAAGTAGGGGATACACAAATAAAATTATTGTTCTTTATCTTTTTGTCAAACAAGGATTTCACTTTTGTTTTTCTTACTTTAGGTTGCACAAAGTGTAGAAGTAGAGGATACACAAAATTTTTAATCCTAATTTGACAAAATAAAATATCTGCACATATAAAGACTCAAACTAAAAAAATTAAACTATGATAGTTTGCTGTTATATAATTAAAAAATCAAAATTTGATCATCATTCATTAATATTATAGAATAATTCAGAGAGTTGTTTGCAAAATTCAAAACTAAACTATTAACTATTGAATTTAAATTTTAAAATTGAAATTTGCAATTTGGTATATGAAAATTTATCAATGTTGAAGACAATATACAGTCATGCAAATGGATTCTGTCAACATAAATGATAATATACAGTTATGTCTATGGATTCTATCAACATAAATCGTGAAACTTATTAAAATAATGAGCTATAGAAGCTACCTCTTGTTTGAGAAATGCTAGTTTCAATTCCTTGAGTTGGCAATTTAGTGTCAACCCTTTTCTTGCTCCTCAACCTTCTTGCCCTTGACTCACTCTTTCACCTTACACTTGACCTTGCACTTGTAGCTCTCACTCTCACACTCATAGATTGTTGATTTGTTTTTGTGAGTTGAAATGAGATTAGAAGGCAGATTTATAGAGTTTTTGGGGTTTGGGTCGGGCCCATAGGCTATTAGGGTTCAGCTCAGGCACAAAGTTCCATTTTTTTTAAATAAACTTTATGGCCGGCTGGTCATGGGAGACGCCTAGGTGTCCCTAGCATGGCAGAACCGATCCTTCTCTAAGGGAGTTGTGTCGGGGACAGCAATGTTGGTGGTGGGGCAGTGTCCCCTCCAAGTCCCAATGTCCTGGAGATGCCCCCCATCCCGGAAATGTGAGGATTTTGGGGGGGGGGGGGGTTCCTTGTGGTACTAAATGAGTTGTGTATGATGGATTCCTTCCACAACCCATTTAAGAAAAAGATACTAGATGGAGTTGTTAGAAAAAGACATATATAGGGTTGCGTTTATTGTGAATTTCAACTCCATTTAATCTTTTTTGTTTGTTTGTTCTGTACAGCTCTATGCGATTAAAATGCCTTTAAATATAAAAAACAGCAGGTTTTCTTTATTCATTTTTTTCTTCATTTTTCTATATATTTTGAAAATCTGTTTTTTTCTTGATTAAATCCCAATTTTTTATAAAAATATAAATCATTTGATTTGCTGATTTTTTCACTATAAGCTTTTTGCTCTTATCATCTTATGGTTCTATTGAGTTGATAAGGCATATGTTTGCCAGCTTACAAGATTATGGGTTATCTTTTCCTTTTACATCTAGAAAGTGAACTTCTTTTGATTGGGCCGATAAGAGTGCATTCTTGGAGTCCTTCTGCCATATGAGCTCTAACAATGACATGATGGTCACTGAAGCATTGATTTTTATTTCTGCTTTTTGATTGGAAATTTCAAACCTCTAATTAATCTTAGAGGTTCTGCAGCTTTGTTTATGCAAGTAGCATTCCTCCCATCATGGTAAGTATCTCATTACCCACACATCTTGATGAGTTTCATCTTCTAGGCCTCCCTGGAATGGATTTAACCGGTCTTCATGTGGATATATAAGTCTCAATCAAACTATATTTTTACATCACAAGAACATTTAATATTGTGATACATCTTTTGTATTAGTCGGTTGCGTCTCTAGGCTTCAGAAATATTAAGATCTAAACTCTGTTTTTTTTTTTGCAGATGCCTATAATGCCAAGCACAGTTCTTTGAGTTTACATGAAGCTACCAAAACTGAAGGTGGATACCCTATGACTGATGGCATTATACAAACCTCGAGTGTTTTGCCTCTAAAAGTAGGGACTGAAGTGGAAACTTTTGGGAAGGGTTTACAGAATGAAGTTGGCGAGTACAACTGTTTCTTAAATGTTATCATACAGGTACTTATTGTAATGCCATTTTAATGTTTCATGACTTGAAAACATTTCTTTTGCAATGCACCAGATCTATAAAATTCATTTAGTATATTGCAGCTTTAATTTACAGTTCTCATGTAAATGAGAATTCTTTTGGGCCTATATTGTTCGATATTTGTTTGAAATTTAGAATGTTGAATGTGTAGTCACTATGGCATTTACGGAGATTTCGGGAGGAGTTTCTTGCACTGTCAAAGTCCCTGCATGTCCATGTGGGCGATCCTTGTGTTGTCTGTGCACTCCACGGTATTTTTGTTGCTTTAAGCTCAGTGACAACAGAAGCAAACCATGAAACTGTTGCACCTACTTCATTGAGAATTGCTCTCAGTACACTTTACCCTGAGAGTAATTTCTTTCAGCAGGTAATAATCAGAATGTTTTCAACTGCAATAGTCTTAAGTTTTATAAATGTATCTCTGCTACTGTTTGTATACTTATGAGTGTAAGGGCTTTGAATTTTGTAATTATGGCCAACTAGTTCTACATACCATCTGATAAAGAAATAAAAACAGCAATGCTGGTTTTTAATGTAAGTATTTATTGATTTCAAGTCTTTGCTTTAGCTTCAAATATAGATTAAGAATTCACAATGCAACCCTATTCTGGTGTTCATTATTTATCTAGCTTTCTCTGAGTATTGTTATTGTCTCAGGCACAGATGAATGATGCATCTGAAGTATTGGGTGTGATCTTTGACTGCATGCATCGTGCATTTACATCAAATGGCACAACTTCAGATTCAGAGTCAGATGGGAGTACCAACATAGGATTGTGGGATTGCCAAAACCAAACTTGTATTGCTCATAGGCTGTTTGGACTTGACATTTCTGAACAGATGAATTGCAAGAGTTGTGGCTTAGAGTCACGGAATTTAAAATACACTTCATTCTTTCATAATATCAATGCCAGTGCACTCCGCACAATGAAGGTGAGTCATAAATTCAGTTAATCCAACTCTTGTTATTCAGGTTTTACTTAAGGGGCAATGTTGGTGAGATGTATATACCTCCCCTTATATGCCATCAATTTAGTGTTGTGCAAAGATATTCCTCTCATTAGAAGCATGCTATTTACAATACCAACTTGTTTCAGATCATGTACATAGAGAGTTCCCTTGATGAACTTCTCAAGTTCGTGGAGATGAATCATCAATTAGCATGTGATGCTGAGACTGGTGGCTGTGGACGGTTAAATTACATTCACCATCTTCTTGGTGCTGCACCACGTGTGTTTACAACTGGTAATTCACACCATTCTTAATAGATGTCTTGTTGCATTTGTGAGTGCTTGTTATTGATGTGACTGTTTAGTTTTCCTTTCTGTACATTCCATACATTTTAGGATACAAGCTAATATCCATGAATGTTCTGTCAGTTTTGGGTTGGCAGAATAATTGTGAAAATATTGAGGACATATTAGCTACTCTAGATGCAATTACTACAGAAATTGACGTTGGCGTCATTTATAGGGGATTAGATGAAGGCTACACACATCGTCTGGTATCTGTGGTATGTATATATTTAAAATTATAATCTTCTTCAACCCTTTTAATGATAAACTTACAGCCTCATGCAAATTTATTGCCAATTGCATAAGTTATAGATCTATTTAACTAGATTGGTACATGAGAATTTATGGTAAGTTATCTTGGTCAGTAGCTTACAAGTTGAATTTTTAGATTTTTCCCTTCCGTTTGAAGCAATTAGTTGTTTCTGATATGCTTAAAATGTTTAAGAAATTCTATGTTACATCCATATCTTTACTAACAAAAGCTCTTAGTTGTTTCTGATATACTTGAATTGTTAATGTAGCTGTCCATTATATGTATATCTGCACTACCGCTTTCTGTTTAAATGACCTGTAGTTTTCGCTTTGCTTACCTGTTAACCTGAAGTTTGGCTGTTAGTGGTCTTTAGTGGATATCAGGCGTGTGGACAGCAGTCTGATAATGTCAGGTGCATTAAATTATATTCTAACTTTTGGTAGTTATTTCCATCAGATTACATTGATGATTTCATGGCTAGTAATGAAATGATAAAGTTGAAAGTTTAAAAACTTTAAACCAAACAGGGACAATAAAAGTGGAACATTAAATGTAAAAATTGATGTTTATGAAATAAAGCATGTATGATGGGTACAAAACTCATTTAATCACTGTAATGAGCTATTTAACATGAGGACAGAAGGATTTGCAAAACTCAAAGATTGAGAACTTGTGAATCAGCAAAACCTGTAGTTTTCGCTTTGCTTACCTGTTAACCTGAAGTTTGGCTGTTAGTGGTCTTTAGTGGATATCAGGCGTGTGGACAGCAGTCTGATAATGTCAGGTGCATTAAATTATATTCTAACTTTTGGTAGTTATTTCCATCAGATTACATTGATGCTTTCATGGCTAGTAATGAAATGATAAAGTTGAAAGTTTAAAAACTTTAAACCAAACAGGGACAATAAAAGTGGAACATTAAATGTAAAAATTGATGTTTATGAAATAAAGCATGTATGATGGGTACAAAACTCATTTAATCACTGTAATGAGCTATTTAACATGAGGACAGCGGATTTGCAAAACTCAAAGATTGAGAACTTGTGAATTAGCAAAACCTGGTGTATGTGATTTTCTCTTGCATGTTTCTGAGTGTTAAAGCATGATTCTCAGTGGAAGACTTGCCAAAACTGGCCATGATTAAATGAGCGAGTTTCTTGCATGTGAACAAATCTCACAAGTACTTTGCAAGCTTTACAACTATGGTTTAGACTGAAAGGCATGACATGATTTAGGAATGCTGTGAATCTAGATTCAAGGGGTCTCATATTTTTTGACATACTGTAAGTGAAAATGAATTGAGTGCCCGTCTTGAAAGAATTCGTTTTTTGCTAGGAAATTGTATGGCCATTTTGCCACTAAGCCAAGACTATCTGTACACAGTTATAGTCCACTAATAGTGTGATGAATTGGTTTTCAAAATTTCACATACAGGTCATGAAGTTTCATATGGGGATCCATCCTATGTTTAAAGCAATGCATCTTGCCAATCAAAGGCCCCTTGAAAATAAAATAAATGCTCAAAAATTAATCTATACTTTTCTTAGATGTATTTTTTTTGCTTTCTTACCATCCAAGGCTCAGAAAAACTTGCGAAAAGCTTGGTAAGACTTGGCTAGGCGAGTTAATGCCTGATTTACTCAGTTGACAAAATAACTTGGAAGTACTAAGAGTTTTGAAACTATGCTAGGATTTAATACTCAACACTCTGAGTGTTCAAGGAGTTGTGGAACAATCCTGCTTGTGCTGATTGTTGTCTCCAAGATTACATTAAAACTACGTAACCCGGGGACGCGTCCCCGGGCTAAAATCCCCCTGTCCCCGTACCAGGGACGTTTCAGGGGCTTGGGGATGGCTAGGGGATGTTTTGGGGACTTGGAGACGGCTATGGGATGTTTTGGGGACTTGGGGATGGCAGGGGGATGTTGCAAAATTTGTGGGAAACGTCCCAGAAACTTGGGGATGGCAATGATTATCAAAGGGGATGTCCCCCCATCCCCTAACCATCCCGGGGACGGCCAGCCGTCCCCCTTTTCCCAGCACATCTAAAAAAAGACTCAAATGCTCAAAAAAACATTTTTTAATTTTATTATAGGTCTGCAAAACTGGATTTTCACTAATATGATGGGTAAACATGTCTCAATCACCTCCAAAGCACTTAGAAATAATGAGCAGCAGCCTGGTAATAAATTGCACAAACACTTAGAACTCGGTAGTGCGTAAAAAAGTGGTTGCAGGTCTGCAATATTTGGTCTTTTCACAATCATGAAAGGTAAACAGGTCTGAATCATAGCCAAAAGCACTCAGAAATATGAATAACAGCTTGGTATAGAATTTCACAAACACCCAAAACTTTGTAGTGCATAAACAAGCGGTTGTAGGTCATAATAGAAATGGAAGACTATCAAAATATCCTCCAACTAGAAAGAAACAATGAAATAGATGCAAACAACTGTTGGCATATTGACAATGTATTTTCAATTATGAATACATATTGAGTATTGACAATGAATTCTGAATTATGAATGCATATTGAGTATCGACAATGAATTTTGAACACAAATGTGGTATGTTAGGGTTCTATAATGTACATATACCTGTTTTATCTATTTTTCATATGAACATTTAAAATTTCTCGGTATATTTTAAATTTTCCCTATATTTTATATAGCTGTCCCCTTTGCTGTCCCCCCGTCATCCCCAAAATTGGCAAAAAACTTTGCCGTCTCGGAAACTCGTCCTGCTGTCCCCTGCCATCCCCGTCCCGGAAACTTGGGGTAACATAGCATTAAAAGCATTGACATGCCCTTTGATAGATTCTTTGAATTAATCGTCATAGATCTATGTTCCTTGGGGATGCGTCTCCAGCAGCTTTTTGTCCATTCCTGTACCAGGGATGCCTTTGGGACATAGGGATGCCTAGTAAACGCCCCCTGCTGTCCCCAACTTTTTTCTGCCCTAGCTGACCCAAAACGACCATGAAATAGGATGATTTTTTTGGGATGCTTTCCCCTGGCTTGAGGATGGTTGACCCTTCATATGACAAAACACTTAATTTAAAAAAGAAGCCCAAAATCAATAAAAAATATTCTAATATTCTTTTTTATAGGTCTCCATGCCACACTTAGCCCTAAACGACCCAAAAGAAGCCTCCCTCTTCGACTTTAATTTATTTTTACATGCTAAAATGTTTTGTAGCCAAGTGGGAGAATTTTTTTAAAAACAATTTGAGCAGGGTTTGAAGGTGCAGCTGGAGAAATCAACACTAGGGCAACATTAATGACCATTGAGTTATGAGATAGGTGTAGCCAGATATGTATAAGAGTTAAGTGATTCTTTCATTTGTTTTTTTTTTCTGTTTATTTTCAATGTTTTAAGAAAGAAATGTTTTGTTTTTCTAGTTTCAGTTTGCACTTGTGTTATTTTTTCACAAAACATGGGCAGCAGCAGTGGGAGTAGTGAACATGAAATGCAAAAATGAAATTATAGAGTTTTAGCCTCAGCTGGGGGTCCATCAAGATGTAGGAGTGCTGTAGCCTGTAGGTAAAGGATATTGGTTACAAAACCCGTTTGAGTGCCCTTACACCATTTTAAAACCTTATACAAAAGATCCTTTTAATTCCAAAAAAACCTCTTCTCCATTTTGTGACAACTTTAGAGACAGACGAAACAAAAAATTTGGGGGGTAGTAGAGTGCAGTTGTATCATATTTGTAAGACAGATCTTAGAGGGAGTTGCTCTAAGATATATTTTCATCTCTTGTGCTTTATTAGACATAAGGTTAAGGTGTTAGGATGAGAAGGTAGATTTTAATAGATTGCATGCGAGGGCATAAGCAAGGCCTAAGGGTGTGCCAAGGTTAGTAAATTCTGTACAATCAGCTATGTCTATGCCATTCATGGTCACTTGATGTTTCGACAAGAGGGAAGAGAAAGATTAGTGGTAGTGAGAAGTTAGGGACATTGCAAGTATGTGAAAAATGTAAGTCTTCCACAGCCAAATTTTTCCATGCCATGCCATCTCATTTGATGTGGCGTGTTCTTCTTCAAACAAATGTTCAAGGATGTAATTTCTATTGGTCCTTCATTCACCTCTGTCTAGGACATAAACTATGCACTGCCTCTTTGACAATTAATATTCTAAGGTGAGTTTGGCAATGGAGGATATGGGTAGACTTGGATTAGGATGGGTGACTCTATTATCATGGATGGGTAGACGGATATTACTCATCAATTTGCTTGTATTTTTTTTTAGAGCTATTGATTTTTCAAGGAAGTGCAAAGATGTGGATTTCCAATTTCACATATTTAGAGACCATAGAGGATGTTGGGGCCATGTGCTGCACAAATCATCACTGAATTGGCATGTGTGGGCAAATTAGTTGGCATGATGGTGGAGGGTGTTTACAAGAACATATTTTGGACCCCATGTGTTCATGCATTGAACAACACGTTGAAAGACACAGGGAAGATAGATTGGGTGCAGCAAGTGGTTGTAGATATTCATTTGCAACCACCAGACCTCACTTGTTCTCTTTAGGATTTGATTCAAAAAAGGAATTCCTCGAACCTATGTAGACTAGGTATGCCAATTATTTCTTTTTGTTAGAGAGAATGCTCGGAGTGTAGGATCATCGATAGTTGATGATGGTTGTTAAATTAGATTGGAGTAGATGACCTATTGCAAACATTGCTGAAGGAAAAACTATCAAATAAAAGATCCTTGGTGACGATTGGTAGTTGCGGAGGTAAGAAATTGCTGATTTTATTATTTTTAATTTTCTAACAGGTCATTTGATGATTGCAATTGGCTTCTGGATCCAACCGTGTAAGAACTTTTGCATCAATGTTCCAGGTCACACTCCATGAACCATCATTAGGATGAAAGAGAACAGTTGAAGGAGAAAATTGATGGTTTTGGAGACCAAGGCCAATTAAAAAGAGAAGGTGTTGATGTTATAGCTAGGTCGGATCCCTTCTAGGGCCGACCTAGCATGTCTGTGACTAATTGACCTTCGGCCTTAGTCATGTCTTTTATGCAATAAACATAATGTATCTTGTAACGTGTTGAGGCTGACCTATGTTGAGGTCACTTGTAACGTGTGGGGCTGATTCTTTTTTGGCACCAATCTTAATGCATTGAATTGTAATTAAAAGTGCTCTCCTTGAAAGCCGACTTAGGTGAATCGGGAGGCTAAGTCACCTATATATTCAAAGCATCAATCAGTGTATCGACACAATCAGCGAAGTCACTCTATACACAGCGAATACATTCTCCTTCAGCATTCATCAGTGAATTACCCCAGTGATCAGCGCATATCACCTGAAGCTAGCGAATCATCTCCTAAGTCAGTGAATCATATACAAAGGTCAGCGAACCTTATTCAAAGGACAGCAAACTATATACAAAGGGCAGCAAACCTTCTTGGGGCAGCAAATTGATCTGCAAATGATATTCTGAATCCGCATTCCAGTGTATTGCAGATAAGTCATTCCATTGTTGTATATGCCCTAGTTTGAATACTCCATAGTACTGCTGTTCTGATTGCTTCAAGTGTTGAAGCAGATTGTAAAGATACTTACTGATTATTACATAATAAGATCTGAGATTATAGCTGGGTTTTTCACCTCCAAGTGGGAGGTTTTCCCAGGGTATCATTGTGTTATGTGTTGCATTTGTGCTTTCTGTTGTTACTTTCACTCTGATTACTAAAATTAAAAGAAGGGGGTGGGTAGTGTGTACACAGTTCAAGGAAGGAGGCAAAATAAAATAAAATAAAAGACTTAACGATAATTAAAAAGAAAAACCTAAGGAGACAACAACCTAAAATAGGAGGAAACACGAGATGAAAAGGGCCAAGTTAATAGTAAATGAAAGGAACCGAAAGACACACCCACACATATAAGGCTAGGTTAATAATAAATAGAAGGTAAACATAAAAATAGATATAAATTGAAACAAAAAGAACAAAATCACAAGAATAAAAAATGAAAATTTAAAAATAAGAATAAAAAAAATTCAAATGCAAAACTAAAAAACTCTAAAAACCTAAAAAATGAAAGATAATACTGATAAGACAATATTAATTATATAAGATATCATTAGTAAGGTATTATTAATGATATCTTGTTTGATTAATGTTTTCTTAAAAGAGAACAAAAACTAAAAAATAAACAAAATCAAAGAAAATAAATAAATAGAAATACAAATAATAATAATGTTGTTTTATTAATTAATTAGTAATTTTAATAAAATTGACTAATTGAAGAAAGCTAATCTACTAATACCTAATATATAAAACTGAGTAAAAGAAAAAAAGGAAAGGAAAAAAAATGAGGAAAGAACAAAATAAAATCATTTGAATAAAAGAAAGCAGAAATAAAAGCAAAATGATAAGACATGATCAATAAGATGAGAACTTTTTAATATTAATTTGATGAGAACTCATTAATAAGATATTAATTAGATGAGAATTCACTAATAAGATATTTTAAATTAATCTCTCTAATTAATGTGGCCTAATTAAACAAAGCTAAAAGAGGAACAAGAAGAAATCTTAAATAAACCTAATGAAGAAGAAAACTTAAAAACTTAAAAACTTAAAACAAGCGAAATAAGTAAAATAAAAATAGATAACCTTTATTTACAAAGGCACAACATTGATAAGGTATAATTGACAAGCCTAATTAATGTTGTCAAAATAAAGAACACTAATCAAATGATGTCAAAAAAGGAAAAACTAAGAGAAAAGAATGGAAATCTAAAATTAAAAGCAATAATGAGGAAAAACCAAAAATTTAAACAAACATAAAACTAGATCAACAAAAACTTAACAAAAAGAAAGAAAAATATTAAAATGAACACAAAAATAAGAAAACATTAATTAGACGAGCGATCATTATTAATGATTTCTTATCTAATTAATGTTGTCCTAATAATGAAAACTCATCCAAAAAGCCCCACCTAATAAAATAATAAAACAAATACACAAAACACAAAGGGAATAGGGAAAACTAAGAAGAAAAGGAGAGAACACAAGCCTAAGGCAAAGAAGAAAATGGAAAAAATGCGACGAGGAAGGGGGGAAAGGGGAGGGGGCTAGAGGAAACAAAGGAGGGGGACCGACAAGGAAGAAAGGGAAAGCTAGGGGTGGTGGTGGTTGTGGGTCTTGAGGTTATCCAAGAGAGGAAGCCAAGAGAAACTTAGGTTATATCCTTCATCTCTATTAAGATTGGATGGGTGGTTATGAATTTTGATGGCTTCCTTGAGTTTTCTCTTAAGCCATTTAATTTTTTCTCCTGAGACATTTTTTTTAAAAATTATCTTTTTCATATATGTTTTTTCCTTCACTTCACATATTGTAAATGTCTTTAGATATGCTAATATAACCTCTCCTATTCTTGGAGAGATTTATGAGACATTTGACAACATGTTTGGGGGGATGAAGGAAGCAATTTATTATAGGGATCTTGAATTTGGGATTATATAAATAATATGTTAAGCATATTGTGATGCAATAGTGGAACACTATGAACACTTGCCTTCATATGGTAGCCTTTACATTAAATCTCAAATGGTATGCACTAGGGGTTGGGAGGTTGGATTCTTTTGGCAATGAAGAGGTGAAAGAAGGGTTAATAGAGGCACTTTGAAATGTCTTCAAGTGATGAGTAAAATACACTTTGCTCACAATGACTTATCTTTATTAATCTTCATAGTCCAACATTCAACAAACCACATGTGAAGATAGATATAGCTAAGTTGGCTCAAATTGATTTTATTGGATGGTGGACATGGCACAACATAGATACATTAGAGTTGAGGTGCTTTCCATTCATCTCCTTTCATAGGTTGCTAGTTCTTTTGCGATAAAGAGAAATTGGTCCACATACAACCTCATGCAATGTATCAAGGGGAATAGCTGAATAGGTTTATCTCTATTTGAGTAGAGAGAAGTTAGTGGCCATGGATAGTGCTTTGTGACTTTATGGTCATCAAACTCTAGAGTATTGATAGACTTCAGCTTTACAATGGGATGTCGATCTTGAAGAGGCGACTTAGATTGATAAGGAGGTGGCATAGGAGGGATTGGTTGGGGTTTCATTTTGATGCAATCTAGGTGGATGATAATCAGGGGCAACGGATTGCTTTCTATGGTTTTTGTTATGGACATTGACAATAAAGTATGAAAACAATTAAATTTTGACATTTGATATTTTTTTGAAGTATTAAACTCGCAATTCAACTCTATTATTGTGTTTTAAGTATCTATAATGAATGCATTTAAAACATAGTTCCCAGACTCGGACTCGGCAAGGCCAACTCGACTCGTGACTCGGCTATGACTCGGCAATGACTTGGCAAAATAAAAAACCCTTGAAATTAAGAGATTTTTAACGATTTAAAACTTGTTTCATGCACCCATTATTGAATAAAGCCCAATTATAATGTGTGCTAGCTTGTTATGCCATGAAAGGCATGCTGGTAGAGTATCTACTTGTTTGGGGCTTCTCTTTAGAATTTTGTTTGGCCAAATTGAAATTCTGGGAGCACCAACATGAGACATCATGAACATCTTCACTTGGAAATTGTAAGGAGTGATTGTGTATGGTAGCATTAAATAGTGTGCTTGTTGAACTTAGGTTTTACCTTGGGACTATAGTTGACCTTGGTCTTTCTTGGACCTCTTAGTTTTTACGATATATATATGTTGGATGGAAGGGGGAATTGTGAGGCCAGAAGGGTTTGAAAATATGCTCCTCAGAGACATGTCCCTTGCCAAAAATAACCTTGTGCCCCATGGGGGGATTTTTTGGGATGTGGGGACAGGTAGGAAATGTCCCCAACTCACCCCCTTTTTTCAAAACTTAAGAAACATCCTTGTTGTGAGGTACTCACACATCGCCCCATTGCAAATGAAGACCCCCACTTTTTGCTTTCTAGGGTTAGCTCTTTTAGTTTTATTTTTGGTTGTTTTAGTGTCTTAGCCTTTGCATTGAAGGGATTGAGTTTCTCAAAGGTCATCAAGTCAAGTGGATCTCCTCAAGGTGGAGTGAAGGAGGTAAGGTCAGTTGAGTGATTAGGGGTTATTTAGATCATTCCTAGGGTTTTTGTGTACTATCCGGTCACACTTCAAGTTGCTAAATCAAACCTTGGTTGAATGCATAGTGTTCTCCTAGGTCCCTTCCCTTACATCAAGGTCAGAGTGAACTCGCCTTAAAACTCTGGAATGACATCCTGATCCTGAAATGGCCTGAAATTTGACTATTTGGAAATTTGAAGGATCCTCCAAAAACTAGATTTTGCATTATTACTCATGGAGGTTCGAAACCACTCTCAAACATCCTGACAATATATATGGAATATAACTTAAAGTATAAGAAAGAGAAAAGACATAAGGAAATGTCACTTATACTTAAATGTTATATTCCATATATGAATCCTGACGGAGAGACTAACTTGTCAAACAACTTCATGTTTTTTTAGTTTTTTGCAAGTCAAAACATTGACTAGTCATGGCCGAGTCTTGGAGCTCGGACTCGGTGAGTTTTGCCATAACTCGCCTGACTCGCGAGTCAGGAGAGTTTTGGTCAAAACTCGCCGAGTCCGAGTCTCGAGTCAGCAAAACTCGCCGAGCTTGGCTTGACTTGCCAACTCGGCAAACTCGCCAGACTCGCGGCGAGTCTGGGAACTCTAATCCTACACTCCGAGCATTCTCTCTAACAAAAAGAAATAATTGGCATACCTAGTCTACATAGGTTCGAGGAATTCCTTTTTTGAATCAAATCCTAAAGAGAACAAGTGAGGTTTGGTGGTTGCAAATGAATGTCTACAACCACTTGCTGCACCCAATCTATCTTCCATGTGTCTTTTTGAAATTTTCCTATATTTTTACAATTTTCCTTATTTTTTATATAGCTGCCCCCTGCCATACCTAAAATGGCCTTAAGAAAAGACTTCCCCGAAATGTGTCATCTTGTCCCCTATTTGTCTTAGAAAATTGGTGGAACATAGGCATAGATTGCAACTACAATATGAGGAGCACATTTTCTATAGGCAGGTTGATTGGATCTTAGGAATCACACATTACAGCTCTGCTGCTTTTACTTTTGGAAGCCAACAAGTAAAATTCTTCTATACAAGCCTGAAAACTATTAAAATATGTTGATCACTGTTTGCTTCTTTATTGTTTTTATAGTTGGTCATCTCAACCTTATAACATGCAGTCTTTTATTGTAAGCTAATTTTTGCTAAGTTGGAGGCTATATATATAAATATATTGCATCCAAAGATCCAGAGCAATAGGAGGAAGTTTGGTTTACTAGCAGAATTACCCTGCAATAGGAGGAAGTTTGGTTCACTAGCAGAATTACCCTGTCCTTCAACCCCAGGCTCAAAATCAATAATATGAGTTAAATCTAGTAAAAAATCCTCAACGCTTTCCCACTACCATTCATTCACCTAGCCTCATCATGGCCCATGGTGCCAGCAGATGTGGTTAAGACAATGAAACCAAACTGTCAAGATGGAAGCAATCGAGCAGTCCACGATTCAATTTATTTCACCCCAACATCAAATCAGGGGCTAATTACACCACATTTCTTGAGCCCTCCATTAAGATCTACAACGACCTTTCCAAATCTGTTGTCATCCATAAGCTCAATGTAATGTCCCCTATTTATAGGCTGCCAATTCCCAAAGGGAAACATATATTATTACCTAATGTATTACATTAATTCAGAGTAGATAATTAAAGTTGCTCTTAATACAATTTAATATTGTCATTACTCCAGTCCTAATTCTAAACCCTTCTAATTCTCAATCCCAGAAGAGGGCATTGGTTTGTCTAGGGCGCTCCCCTCGGGATTCGTGACAAGGGACTAACCGCCTCCTGTGCGATCCATATCTCTACAGTTTGTATCGAGCGTTGACAGATCGGACTTTTGATGCAGCGGCAAACTGGGCCAACAAATGGTATCAGTGCATTGGGTCACAGTTTCGAATCCCCTCAGGTAACGCTGAGGGAGAGATTGTTGGCAAAATGGTCAATGCTCCCATCGGGATTCGTGACAAGGGACTAACTGCCTCCCGTGCGATCGATATCTCTACAGTTTGTATCGAGCATTGACAGATCAGTCTTTTGACGCAACGGCAAACTGGGCCAACACACCTCCCTAATTCAGCCCAGATATCAGGAACCTGAGTCCTTTCATCCTTGGGGCTGTCTTGGGGTGGATTTACTCTACCTCTCCCTAACAGCACCCATCTCATTATTATTGGTTTTGCCTGAATCTTAATAACGGTTCTGTTCCGATCTGATCAATGGATGTTCTCTCTGGATGCTTTGATTCCTTTCCTTTATATCTCTCAATGTGACGGAGGGGTCATACCTTTTCATCATGTATGCCCCTTGGCAAGAGACACACCCTTTCACCATTAGCACCCTTTGAAAGAGTGCAACTCATTATTTCTGCCCTTTGAAAGGGACACAACCTTTCACAATCAGATCTGCACTTCTTATTAAATCAGATCTGCATTTCCGATTCCCCAAATTATCCCCTCTCAAATGAGGCTCTCTTCTCCCCTTTTATACCTTGTTTTTGGGAGAGTCACAACTTATCATTTCATGCCTTTTGTCCATTCATTAAATTAATTATATTTAATTATATTCTTTTATATTTTCATTTGACTTTTTTTTTTTCTTTTAAATGCTAATTTTATTATTAATATTTACCATTAAATTCTATTTCAAAATAGGGACATTATATCTCTCCTCCAAAGCTTTATCAATCTCCTTGTCCAAACCTGCCCTGAATTTAACTAAGTTGTAGGATCTGCCCAAAGCCTTGGAGAGCTCTATCACTGATTAGCAAGAGTAAAATTTCAACAGAGAAGAACTTTCAGAGTTTACTTGGGTTATTGGTGGCCTCCTCAACGAAATATTTTCCCAGACCTCCACAATTGTCTCCATCAACTTGTCTTCTTGAAAAAAAGACCTTCCTAAATCTTGAAACTTTGATTTCTTCACAAAATGCCATCTGCCTCACAGTAGAGAGAAGTTGTAATGAGGGCTCCATGACACATCGAACAGTACTCCAAAATAGCCTTGAGGGAATGAGTTGAGAGAATACCGCTCCTTGACTAATACATTATCCACTTGAAAGAAAATGAATGTAGGTAAGTGCCTTGAAACCATACCGACACACATTTTGTTGTCGGAATGTTCGAGGTTAATGACAATGTGGCATGATATCATTACTTATTATAAATGGCAGGTTCGCTACCTTGTCATATCATTGAACATCATTAATACATGCTATTGATTGATTCCTTTGTTAGATAGAAAGTCCAATGCATTTCCCTTCCTATAACAATATTTAATAGAATAATTTGAAATGCTATCCAATATGATCATAGCCTCTTTCGAGTTGTTCATTATTTTCCAATTTGTAGAGTGTGGACTTCTTAAGTATGGCGTGACTACCATTGAGCCACCTGCGATAATAATGTTGTCAAGAAGGCCAAGAATTAGAGCTTCAGCCTCCGCTCCATAATTAGTGCTAAGATGAAGCACTTTTGCCACCACCTCTAATGCATTTCCAAAGGAATTATGGATGACACAACCAACACCTAAAGGGCCTAGGTCATCTTGAGGTGTGCCATTAAAATATAACTTCCACATGCTAGGCTAAGGTGGTAATTATTTGACTTGTGAAAGATTAATCAAAGGATGAGTTGATTTGGAAAGCCCATGAATGGTAGGAAAACACACATTATTAAATAACATATAATGTTTGAATATTAAATAGAGTTTTGTGACAACTACCCCTTGGTTGCTATTGTTTTTTATTTATTTATCTAATTCTCAACAAGTACCAACTTAATTGACCAAGCATCTTTGTTATAGCTTAGAAGTGTCAATTTCATAATTTCCTCAATCATTGTGGTGACAACTCTAAGCCACCACTTATGCATACACTCAAAGATGGCAAGCTCTTGATGTCAGGATTAGTCTGAGACATAGACCTAACCTTGAGGGTTCATTACTGATGACCTTGCCTACTTATCCCCTTTGGAAAATTAGGGGATTCGTAGTTTGCAACTATAATGTTAGAGGGAGTTGATTCTCTCTTTTGTTTTGAGATCTTGATCTCTCTTAAACTTTGGCTCTTAATTGGTCCAATTATTACATACCTATTATTTATTAGAAACTCTCTTCTCTGTAGTCCATCAGACGGCTACGCAAACAAGGTGGTCCATCGCTGGCAAGCAGTTGGCCTTAAGACCCTCATGCCATTGGTGGAAAACCATCCAACCCTTCTAGCATACATCGATGACATGTCGTTGGCCCCAAGGCTCACATGCTCTTGGCAGAATTTGTTCAAGCCTTTAGAGAAACACATGCTATTCATCGAATACATGCCACTCCCTCCAAAGCATACATGATATTGGTGGAATTCATTTGGCCATTTAAGTGGTATGATTAATAGTCCTCTAGCATGGTACAAGCATGGTACACTCTTTGACTACTATCAATCTCAAACATCAATAAGCTTATCTTTGAGTGTGTCATAGGATATATCCATTGGTGATCACCTCGGATAAAACTTCTACCTCGACTTGTTCAGCTATTTAGCTTTTTAGTCACCTCGGATAAGCCTACATATCTGAGGTATAAAACTTCTACCTATTCGTCCCTAGGGTCCTTACTCCATCTGTTGCTGTAAAAGTTAGCACCTGTACCCAGCTTAGCACTATAGTTGGAAAAGAGATTCCTAATTAGGAATAAGTAGATCACAAACGACTAATTTATTAGCCTATACACATTCATATAGATTTGAGGTTAATTTTCGCAACACAAAATAATCACCTAGAACCAACAAGAGATGGCCTCGACTCAAAATGTACCCACTACCAATAGTCAAATCCATTCCCTTTGTTCACCTTACTATTCAGAATAGATATAAGACTTAGGACCATTAAATTCTATTTCAAAATAATCATAGCTATCCAATATGATCATAGCCTCTTTCGAGTTGTTCATTATTTTCCAATTTTTGCAACACAAAATAATCACCTAGAACCAACAAGAGATGGCCTCTACTCAAAATGTACCCACTACCAATGGTCAAATCCATTCCCTTTGTTCACCTTAGTATATAGAATAGATATAAGACTTAGGACCAAGTTATGGAAATATTACTTGTATTATGGATATTATAAGTAGTCTTGATATTCTGAATTGTATTACTGTCTATCTTGTTATTAAGTATTCCAGATTACATAATAGTTTAAGAATTATCTAAACATGATTGATTTATATATCTGAATTATTATTCTGTTATTAATTTATTCATATCATCTTTGAGCCAACACACACACACACACACACACACACACTTACTTCAGACCAGAATAAACTGCAGTCCTCTTTCCGGATTTCCTTTCCTTCCCTCCAGTTATAGTGACCAGACCAGAATAACCTGCAGTCCTCTTTCGATATTTCCTTTCCTTCCCTCCATTCTGAATTTTGGCACGCTCCTTTTATGTGTCTCTTCCTACAACTGGTGGTGATGTTTGGGGAAAGAGACATCCCTTCCTTTGACCACTGCCCTCATCCACGTGTAAGGCAACAATTGCAATGCTTGGTGGTAGCCGTTGGGAAATAAGGGTCCGATCCCCATAGAGCATATTAATTAATAACAATACAATGTATGCAGTTAATAATATCATTTAATACCATACAATGAAATGCGATATTAATATAATAATTCAATACATTTAATGGATTAAAAAATAATAAATTAACCATTAACAATAATAAGAATAAATTAATGAATTAAAAATAATAAGTGCAAAGATAGGATAAGAAGATCAGAAATCTAATTAAATTTATGTAGGGATATTACATTCAAGTTCTGCAATATAGCCATACTTTTGCATGACTTGGAGAAACTTAATGATAACTTTTGATGATGGCTTGATTGTATCTGGTGCCTCCTGCATTCTTCTGCATTATACATGCTTCTAAGAGCATCATTCAAAACTCTAATCCTTACCATTATAACTTTTTAATGCAGTTATTATTAGCGAAGTTTATCACCTAGAAAATATAAAGACGCTTGGACCATGCCTTCATTTTTCTTATGTTCTTGTCTAGATTGAAGGGGAAAATGTTCTTTCTAAACAAAAGTGGCTCTATAAAGAATAAATAATATTTATGTGGACTTTGAGAAAATTTAATTATTGGATAAAATTGAAAAACAAAAATAAATCTCACTGTTTTCAACAGTAAAAGAGATGAAACCAACTTCACGTGGTCAGAGAAGTCTAGACACGTAGCAGTGATATTGTTAGAAGTTGGGTTGTAAGCATAGGGTACCAAAGATTCAGCCAATGAGTTAGATTTGTGATCCCATGAATCTGTCACTCTTTTCATACATTTGGCTGATTTGGACCACATATTCACAAAATGTTGAAGGTAAAGATAATATGAAGTATGACTCCCATCTGCCATTCAATTTGTGATCCCATGAATCTGTCACTCTTTTCATACATTTGGCTGATTTGGACCACATATTCACAAAATGTTGAAGGTAAAGATAATATGAAGTATGACTCCCATCTGCCATTCAATTTCATCATCAGCACTGGCAGTGCCAGTCAGCCATCAAGCCACTCCAGCAAATCAATTGCATTATCCTTCATGTAGATGTTTTCATCACTGCTGTTTAAGAAAACACCATGTATTTCTTAGTTCATTTTATATGCTTTGGAAGACTCAAGCCCTGGCCTTATGGCGCGTGCAATGTCTCAGCGCCTTATCTGGACTTGAACTGGACCCAGCCAATATGCCGCATAAAAGTGCTGAACTGGGTATCAGAAATTTAATTGTAATGATCTCTCTTTTTTGTAGTTGTCCTTTGGGCTTTATAAAAAACTCTAAACAATTTGCCTTGCTAGATTCTCATTTTAATATCTTTGCTGGCCTCATCTGATTTAGAAATGTTTATTTTCTCATTGACCTATATTGATAACTACCCATAATATGTCAAATTCTGTATGCGACCTTAATATAAGGTTTAACTTTATATGTATCTGTATATATCCCAGGTATAATTTAGGATTTATGGATATGGATGTTATAAAGATTTAGATACTGGATCTAATTTAATTTGGACATAAAGAAGCAACTGGTCACAAAAGAAAACATATTATTATTTTTTGGCCGATTGATTGAGGGGTTAGGGCCCTTTCCTTCTTATATATTCAAAATGAGAAAGATTACAGAGTTCATCCCACTTACCAGTAGACAGTACAGACCGGAAGAGAAGTATAGCTCAAAAGCTGAATTATGCAGGTGCTTTTTAGCAATGGGCATAACAACATGCAAAATGCCCAAACTGTAACTAGAAATAGATAACAATTACCCTATAACAAATGTCAAGAGAAACTGACCATGAGCCAAAAAACTCAAACCTGTGACCAAAGGAAAGCTAGATAAGACCACTGCAATCTGAGCTGTAAGATATATCTTCCAATTTTACCAGCACATTGCGCTTAGCCAGGAATTTGACTGCCTTCTCAGCTTTGGCAACATTAAATCTCTACTGCAGATGAGAGGATTTCTCTGGCCTGAGGAGCTTGAGTACATTGAGACCTTGGTTATACCTTGAACGCATCCCATTCAAAGCTGAAAAACTTCTGAATAACAGCCACTCCCGAATTAGCTCCTCCATTCTCTTTTGGTTTCCATTGATCATCTCCAAGTGGACTGAGGAAAGACCTTTAAATTCAAAGCCAATGACATGACCCCCAATTAGTTATACTTTAAATTAACCTAAATTTGCCCATATCTAAAATAGATAGTTAAGTTAATGGGAGCACCTTTGTGTATTGTTTTCCTGCAACACAAAATTAGATAACACATATGAAGTAATACTTGTAAACTGAAACATATTAAATGATTTAGATTGAGTGATATCATTATTTAATGTTTAAATTATCATTAGTTTTATATTTGTTAGATAAAATCAGATTGTAAGTTAGTTGCCATTCTGTATTATCCAATTCTTGGAGCACTAGGGTAGGCTAGTTGGATAGGGTATCCAAGAGACCCTGCACCCTATGCCCAAGTGCAGATGCTACATCCCTCTTGGCTCATGTGGCAGGTGTTAAGCATCCATCATGGAGTGGCGTACCCAATGAGGCGTCCTATCTCCGTTCTGCCTCATCACAACCACCTCCTCTCTTAAGCCCAAGAGCAGATGCTACACCCCTCTTGGGTCCATGTGGCAGGTTTTAAGCATCCACTATGGAGTGGCATACCTAAGAGAGGGTCCCTTATATACAATGATCAATCTTGTTTATGATATTCCAATGAAATTATGTTTAATGTCCAATTCGGTCCATCACAGATATACAGTTACTATAACTGTTTATACTTAACATTGTCATCGCAAGTTCCATTATATTATGTTGGTGCATAATATCAGGTTATCATCAATGCTTTATTTTAATAATATCAGGTTATCATCAATGCTTTATTTTAATAATATCATGTTATCATCATTAGTCCTTTATTTATCATTATTTCATTATAATTGTTTACGTTGTCCCTTATATTATCAGCATTGCATTGAAAAACAGTATTATTCCAGATTATAAACAGATTTTGGTGATATTAAGTCAGAATCCTCACATACCTGTTGCTGACCCTATTCGCTATTAATCCTTGCTGGCAACCTTATATATATATATACACACACACTATGTTAAATTAGTTATTTAATTACTAGTCCTACAGTATGTAATTATATTAATATATTAATGAAATCTATCTTAATTAGGATCATATGTAGTAATTTAGTTTCAACAATATGAATGACTTGTTATGCTGCAATGCTAAATCAGAATGTTAAGTCAGAATCCTCACATACCTGTTGCTGACACTATTCGCTATTAATCCTTGTTGGCAACCTTCCTATCTTATCCGATTCCCCTTTCTTCCTCCTCATGTCTATTGGAAGGTATTTATCCTTCCTATCGTGGGTGGAGAGACCGCTACCAACGGTCATGCCTTTTAGTGGCAGCGACCCTTTTGAAAGGTCGCTGACTTTCCCTTTTCATTGCATTCCTCAAACCATGGCAACCATTCATGACAAATCATGAATGCCAGTAATTATTAATGCAAATACATCAATCAAGATATTATAATAATAAGACTCAATTAATAATAATCACTATTACTTAAGGATATATATAAAAAGAATATAATTAGTAATAGGAATCAATTAATATCAATAGTAGATATCATTATTGGTTTTCCCTGAATCTTAATAACGGTTCTGTTCTGATCTGATCAATGGATGTTCTCTCTGGATGCTTTGATTCCTTTCCTTTATATCTCTCAATGTGAGGGAGGGGTCATACCTTTTCATCATGTATGCCCCTTGGCAAGAGACGCACCCTTTCACCATTAGCACCCTTTGAAAGAGTGCAACTCATTATTTCTGCCCTTTGAAAGGGACACAACCTTTCACAATCAGATCTGCACTTCTTATTAAATCAGATCTGCATTTCCGATTCCCCAAATTATCCCCTCTCAAATGAGGCTCTCTTCTCCCCTTTTATACCTTGTTTTTGGGAGAGTCACAACTTATCATTTCATGCCTTTTGTCCATTCATTAAATTAATTATATTTAATTATATTCTTTTATATTTTCATTTGAATTTTTTTTTTCTTTTAAATGCTAATTTTATTATTAATATTTACCATTAAATTCTATTTCAAAATAGGGACATTATATCTCTCCTCCAAAGCTTTATCAATCTCCTTGTCCAAACCTGCCCTGAATTTAACTAAGTTGTAATATCTGCCCAAAGCCTTGGAGAGCTCTATCACTGATTAGCAAGAGTAAAATTTCAATAGAGAAGAACTTTCAGAGTTTACTTGGGTTATTGGTGGCCTCCTCAACGAAATATTTTCCCAGACCTCCACAATTGTTTCCATGAACTTGTCTTCTCGAAAAAAAGACCTTCCTAAATCTTGAAACTTTGATTTCTTCACAAAATGCCATCTGCCTCACAGTAGAGAGAAGTTGTAATGAGGGCTCCATGACACGTCGAACAGTACTCCAAAATAGCCTTGAGGGAATGAGTTGAGAGAATACCGCCCCTTGACTAATACATTATCCACTTGAAAGAAAATGAATATAGGTAAGTGCCTTGAAACCATACCGACACGCATTTTGTTGTCGGAATGTTCGAGGTTAATGACAATGTGGCATGATATCATTACTTATTATAAATGGCAGCTTCGCTACCTTGTCATATCATTTACCATCATTAATACATGCTATTGATTGATTCCTTTGTTAGATAGAAAGTCCAATGCATTTCCCTTCCTATAACAATATTTAATAGAATAATTTGAAATGCTATCCGATATGATCATAGCCTCTTTCGAGTTGTTCATTATTTTCCAATTTGTAGAGGGTGGACTTCTTAAGTATGGCGTGACTACCATTGAGCCACCTGCGATAATAATGTTGTCAAGAAGGCCAAGAATTAGAGCTTCAGCCTCCGCACCGTAATTAGTGATAAGATGAAGCACTTTTGCCACCACCTCTAATGCTTTTCCAAAGGAATTATGGATGACACAACCAACACCTAAAGGGCCTAGGTTATCTTGAGGCGTGCCATTAAAATATAACTTCCACATGCTAGGCTAAGGCGGTAATTATTTGACTTGTGAAAGATTAATCAAAGTATGAGTTGATTTGGGAAGCCCATGAATGGTAGAAAAACACACATTATTAAATAACATATAATGTTTGAATATTAAATAGAGTTTTGTGACAACTACCCCTTGGTTGCTATTGTTTTTTATTTATTTATCTAATTCTCAACAAGTACCAACTTAATTGACCAAGCATCTTTGTTATAGCTTAGAAGTGTCAATTTCATAATTTCCTCAATCATTGTGGTGACAACTCTAAGCCACCACTTATGCATACACTCAAAGATGGCAAGCTCTTGATGTCAGGATTAGTCTGAGACATAGACCTAACCTTGAGGGTTCATTACTGATGACCTTGCCTACTTATCCCCTTTGGAAAATTAGGGGATTCGTAGTTCACAACTATAATGTTAGAGGGAGTTGATTCTCTCTTTTGGTTTGAGATCTTGATCTCTCTTAAAACTTTGGCTCTTAATTGGTCCAATTATTACATACCTATTATTTATTAGAAACTCTCTTCTCTGTAGTCAATCGAACGGCTAAGCAAACAAGGTGGTCCATCGCTGGCAAGCAGTTGGCCTTAAGACCCTCATGCCATTGGCGGAAAACCATCCAACCCTTCTAGCATACATCGATGACATGTCGTTGGCCCCAAGGCTCACATGCTCTTGGCAGAATTTTTTCAAGCCTTTAGAGAAACACATGCTATTCATCGAATACATGCCACTCCCTCCAAAGCATACATGATATTGGTGGAATTCATTTGGCCATTTAAGTGGTATGATTAATAGTCCTCTAGCATAGTACACTCTTTGAGTACTATCAATCTCAAGCATCAATAAGCTTATCTTTGAGTGTGTCATAGGATATATCCATTGGCGATCACCTCGGATAAAACTTCTACCTCGACTTATTCAGCTATTTAGCTTTTTAGTCACCTCGGATAAGCCTACATATCTGAGGTATAAAACTTCTACCTATTCGTCCCTAGGGTCCTTACTCCATCTGTTGCTGTAAAAGTTAGCACCTGTACCCTGCTTAGCACTATAGTTGGAAAAGAGATTCCTAATTAGGAATAAGTAGATCACAAACGACTAATTTATTAGCCTATAGATTTGAGGTTAATTTTCGCAACACAAAATAATCACCTAGAACCAACAAGAGATGGCCTCTACTCAAAATGTACCCACTACCAATAGTCAAATCCATTCCCTTTGTTCACCTTACTATTCAGAAGCACATTATATATTAAATACATGTTATCAAGTTTTCTTAATGCATTCATAACCATCTAATACTACTTTCAGCTTCCAATCAAAGCCTATCAAAGAGGGAGGGTCAAACTGGTTAGGAACAACTCCAAACCTTGGAGTTGCCCACCTCACCCCACCTCCTAACTCTCCACCTACGGAGTTGAGGTCACAAGGGCAATTTCGCTCGAGGACTGCCTACATACCCACTTCGAAATGGGATCAAAGTCACATGTAATTCTCCTCACAAGGTTTTTTAAATGACAATTACACAGAAATTTTCATTAACTAGGGTTTCATTAAGTACTATATCTTATTCCAATAGAGTTTTCTTAAATGATTCCCAACATTTAAAAGTGCTTAGTGATAAGCAGGGAATTTTCATACTATTCCCAATTTAGTAAGCCTAAATTGTGACATCTTCATCCAAGGACATTAGGATCTTTGATTAGAGCTCACCACCTTTATTATTCATAATTCAACAATTATTCAAAGCTCCAAAGTTTAATTGGGTTAATGGATATAATGCGCAGAAATGATAAATTACCTTTACACAAACTCTAGTAGGTATGGTTTGCTATCTCATTCATTTAGGCATGAAATGACAACCCTCAAAGAAATTAGTGCCATATTACTGTATTGTTGACAAGATATTTTTTGTTAGGATTTGTCCTTGTTAATCTTTAAGGTTGGTTATGGTACTGTTGTGACCATTTCACACATCGCCCCATTAAAATGGGGACCCCCTCTTTTCGCTTCGTTTTCTGCTTTCTCTCTGCTTGTTCTTCTCTCTGTTTTAGGGTTTTGAGTGAGTGAGTGGTATGTCTGGGCTAGGGCTAAACCTTAGGGGTTCCTTTTTGGTGTCGTTCAAGCTAAGTCCAGTCAAATTTTGGGGAATTGTTAAGTGTCCTCTCGAAGAATTGAGAGGATTGAAATAAGGTAAGTCTTTCAGGGGAGTCAAATAGGTCTTAGGTTAGGTCTAATAGGGGTTTTTAAGGTGAAATCCAATTTTGACTAAGTGTTAGCATTTTTGAAGGAGAAATTGTGTGTTCTTGCCTGGGCGAGTTTTGATCAATTTTTTGAAGTAAGATGATGCCTGAAACAGAGAAATTGCTCCAGAGCGAATTTTATCCTAAGTGCAATTTCTTATTTTTGATGGACTTGCTAACTAGTTCCTGGCCTTGAAAATGACCTGACTTTGCCTTGTGAAGTGGTTTGAGACTTAAATTTGAAGCAGTTTGGCCAAAGAGGGTAAAGTCGCTCCTGACCCTTGCTGAGGGTCCAGGGCAAAAATATTGTTTAAGTCATATTTGTCACTGACTTTTCTAATGTGTTTTGTGCAGGGTCTCCCGGAAGGATGATTGAACGTCACTAAAGGCAATTGAAGGTTTGAAGGCAAGAAAACTGATGAATTTTGGAGACTAAAGGAAAAATCGCTCCTGACCCTTGTTGAGGGCCCAGGGTGAAATTTTGATTTCCTTCATTTTGCAATGGAAAGAGGCCAAGTTTTGATCATGAATGGAAAATAAATGACTTTCTCCAGCCACCTGAAGAAGTTTTGACTTGAAATGATGAAGGACCTTGTTGAAAACAGAAAAATCGCTCTTGACCCTCAGAGAGGGCCCAGAGCGAAAAATCTTATAGGGGTCATTGCTAGCCTTATTTGGTCGATTTGAGATGTCAAAGGCATGGTGGAGGATGAAGTGAGCATGATAAAGTATCCAGACTCGATTAAAGAGGATGAGATGAAGGAGTTTTGCCCAGGAAAGGTAAAGTCGCTCTTGACCCTCAGAGAGGGTCTAGAGCGATTTTCTTTGTGTGCACATTTTTTGACCTTTCTTGGACATGAGAACTTATTCATAGCATGAAACAAGATGACATCTTCTTTAGCAAAGAAATTTTGAGATGAAAAGTGAAGCATTTTGGTCTAGGTAGCAAAAATCGCTCCTGACCCTCAGAGAGGGTCCAGAGCGAGATTTTCAAAAGTGCACTATTCTTGCAAGATCAAAGTGATTTTTATGATTGGAAGGGATGAAGGAAAGCATGTTCTACCTGTTGAATATAATTTGGATGATCAACAAAAGAGGAAATCAACCCAAAATCAAAAAATCGCTCCTGACCCTCAGAGAGGGCCCTGGGCGAAAAACCTAAGATATGATTTTTTCATCCAAGTTTGAGAAAAGACAAGTCTAGACATAAGCTCGAAATGATGTTTAAATTGCCTTGAAGTGAAAAGAGATTGTTGAGAGTTAGTATTTTGAAGGCAATTACAAAAATCGCTCCTGACCATCAGAGAGGGCCCATAGCGATTTTCCAGGATTCTCTCCTTTGTTTGAGGAATTGAGACAAAATCTTGTGTGGATAGGAAGAGGAGATGATGTTTTATGCCTTAGAAGCAATTTGGAGTCCAAAGGATGGAGAAATATGCCTAAAACCAAAAAGTCGCTCTTGACCCTTCCTGAGGGTCCAAGGCGAAAATCACAAAAACTGCATGTTTTCTTCAAAAGGGTGCTAAGGCAAGGTTTGGCTAAGGTGAAGAGACCTACAAAAACATGATGAATATTGTTTTGCCTTAGAAACTTGATGATTTTGGTCACAAAGTGAAAAATCGCTCCCGACCCTCAGAGAGGGCCCAGAGCGAAAATGATGAAAATCCTCGTTTTTCCTTACAACAACGAAGCAAATTTGGATGGAGTGGATAAAGGAAGGATGTTGCTTAATGACGAATGAAGTTTCAATGAAAAATGATAGAGAATTAAGCCCAATTTGCAAAAATCGCTCCTGACCCTCAGAGAGGGTCCAGGGCGAAAACCTTGAAAGAGGATTTTATTGCTTATTTTGAAGGCATTAACACGATCTAGCTTGATGGAGAGGTGTTTTGATGAGGAAATGAAGATCTTTTAGTCAAAAAATGAAAAATCGCTCCTGACCCTTGCTGAGGGTCTAGGGCGAAAAACCTCAAAATCACACCTTTTCTCCAAAATTTGATAATGCTAAGTTTGCAAGTCAGTGAGAAGGCCTAGTTGAAATGTCTTGAAGAGGTTTTGGATGTTGAAAAATGCTAATCTTGAGTAGAAAATGAAAAATCGCTCCTGACCCTTGCTGAGGGTCCAGAGCGAAATTGACATTTCCACCTATTTTTCCTCACACAAAATGCCAAATTTGAAGTGCAACACGTTAACTGGATATCAATTTACCCTCCAGGAGATTTTGAAGTCAAGATGCGAAGTATTCAAGGCTAAAATTCAAAAATCGCTCCTGACCCTCAGAGAGGGTCCAGGGTGAAATCATCATGGAGTTTAATCAAACCTTGTTTTAAAAATTAACATTCTCCAATTTGCATTAGATCGCCAAAATTGCTAATTTTGAGGCATTTGGAAAATTAAAATTAAATTAGCATTAAATTAAAGGCATTTTGGCATTTAATAAATTGATTTTAAGCCTTAGAAAATCGAACTTCTATTTTGAAGGCATTTAAAATTAATTTTTATTAAATTAAAATTAAATACAAAGCGCTCAAGGCACTATTTTGATTTATTTTGCCAAGTCGGCCCCCCTTTTTTGGAATTTTATTTATTTTTTACCTCCTTTTTGCCAAGTCGGCCTAGAGGGAGCAAAGGGGTGAGCGCTCTATATATGGGAGGAGTTTTTTCACATTTCAAATCATTCAATCATTGCCTTAAGTGCGAAATTGGAGAGCTAATTGGAGGTGCGAAATCTAGTTTGCTTGGAGCGAATTTCTTTCAAGTATTGAAGACTAGAAGGAGGTGGAGTTTATTCTTTTCCAAACTAGAGGAGGCGCAATTCATTCAAGAGAAGGCTTTGATCTACACTTTGCCTAGCGAAATTCATCTATTTTTGCATCATTTCTTAGAGTTTAATACTCAAGAGGAGGTATGGCGAAATCATCTTAACACCATTAGGAAATGATAACTCAAGATTTATCATGAAGTTTCCTAATTAAAATCTTAAATCTTCCTTTTAAGTCTATATTTCTACATTTCAAGATATATTACTAATTGTGAAATGTTGTGTAGGTGTCAAGATGGCGACTTCAAAGGCAGGAGCATCCACTAGTCGTCCAGCTCTCATCAGAGAAGATCAGAAGAACGACGAATTGGAGACCAGGATCGTGTCCAAATGGAGTAATATCGGAGATACCAACTTGGGAAACTTCAATGTGAAGAAGTTTCGAGAGGTCCCCTACATTGACAAGCCATCGCCTGTTGCGAAGAAGATAATTGAAAGTGGCATCATCAAGGCGGCAGGTTTCCCTCCAGCAGTCCAGTGTCATGAGCTGATGATCGAGTGTGCCCGCCATTATGACTCACAATCAAGATCGATCGTATCCAAGGAAGGGAACACCTTAGCTTACCTTTCAGAGGAGGCTATAAGTGAGGCTCTTCATCTTCCAGAGCATAAAGATATGATTTACAAAAGTTTAGAAGGAGCCAAGTCAATGTATGAAGATGATCCTGACACCTGTCTGAACCTCATCAACAAGAATTGGTTGCTCAAAAGTCGTCCTCGCTTGAACAAGATTCCCAACACACCACATAGGATCGACTTCTAGGAGGAGTACAGAGATTTGATAACATTACTCAATCGAGTCACAGGGGCTCCTCAAGCCTTCTACTTCGAAAAGTGGATTTTCTTCTTCATTCAAGTGATAGTCCAAGGAAAAGGAATGATTCATTGGGCTAGAATTATTAGCAATAGCCTGGATGTGCAGTTGAGAAGACTAAGGCCTACCAAATCATTTCATATGAGCTCATATGTTATATACGCCTTGATCAGGAGTTTCGAGTATGCAGGGCTACCTCACAGAGGAGTGATCGGAAGAGGACCCGGAGAAGTGAGAGTTTGTGACTCTTATGTTCATCTAGATCATCCGCCTAGAAGTGACTACAAGTTAGTCAATTATACCTTCACGATGAACATCACTAGGATATTGCAAGGCGGGATTCACAATCGATTATCTCTGGATGCACAAGAGCTTGTGAAGAAGTATGGTGCATGGTTCATCCAGTTTCAAAAGTTTACATACATCAGAGTTCATGGGTATCCTTCACCTCCCTACATGTTGCCGAGATATCCGACAAACATGATAGTGCTACTTAAGGTAACCAGACAGTTGGCAGCTTGTGCAAAGGTATCCAGACACAAGCATGGAAATGGAGTTCCCGTACCTATCATATTGGGGAATTCAGTTGAGGTATGTCCTAATACTCAAGCTTCGAAGGATGCAGAGAAGGAATTAGCCTTGTATTCATTCACCTTCTTTGCCCCGTGGGAGAATTTTGATCCTTATGGTTATATGGAGGAGACAGTTGCTAGGAAGTACAGACATGAGTTTCAGGTGGAAGACTTTTGGATGAATCTCTCAAGTGATTTAGAAGTTAAAAGAAAGATGCATTCCAGATTACCTTTAGATTTCATCAGGAAATGCAAGGTTTACAGAGTAGCCGATCAGGCCCAGGACAATGGTAGATACCTCCAGTCGTCCTATGACAAAGAAGATAAAAGAGTGAAGATAGATTGGAGCGAGCCTAAGATTTGTGACTTGAGAGCTTTGATGGCTCCGGTTTTATCATGTACTCGCAGATGGGTGGATGTACAACATCAGAAGTTGAGAGAGCAGAATGTACCAATGACTTTTACTTTGGAGGCAAGACCAGAAGAAGGGAAGCAAGCGTAAGTGAGGACACTTCTCATCCTAGAGGTGCAAAGAGGAAAGAAAGACCTGAGAAAAGAGAATCTTCCAAGAAGAAGCAAGAGGCCAATCGAGATCGCCCATCAAGCACATCTTCTCGACATGGAAAGAAGGCAAGTCAAGCTGAAGGTCAAGGGAAGATGGTACCTGAGGTTGATGAATCTATGGAATCCATGGTACAAAATGATAAACCAGACCAGGGACAGACACCTCAACATTCATCAAGTCAATCTCCTCGAATTAATGAGCTACAAGAAGATCAGGGAAATGATGATGAAGCGACATCTCCTCTCCGAGAAGATGAACCCCTGCCTAAAGAAATACAAGTTAGAGAAACAAGATCTGCCATCCCGGATTGGTTGAAAGAGAGACTGACAAAGGTGATTGTGATTGAAGAAGAAGAGAATGTAATTGATTTGGAGAGCCTTATAGGATTCTCAAGAGATAACGGAAAAGAAGAAGGCCACCAGGATGTCCAAGGTGATAAGAGATGAAGCAGGATCAAGGAAATTGCAAATAGCTACACCAGTGGTGGACAAGTATGGAGGTGAAATTCTTGCAAATGAGTATGACATAGAAACATTTGAGCTTGGTCCACTCACTATTGAACAGGCAATGGATGAGGCAACCAATTCGTTTGAAGCACTTAAGGACAGACTCAAGGAAGAGGTGGAAAAGAATATGAAGCTTGAGAGAGAGGTTGGTGCTTGGAGAGGCTACTTTAGTCATCTCAATCAGCCCTTGAGACGTCAGGATCCAACAGTATCTCTTGTGCAAGCACTTCCTCTTGAATCAGTTGGCGAAGCAGAAAGGGTCAAAAGCTTGGTTCAACTTATGAGTTCCTGGATTGATAAATCCCACACGGTAGCCGTTGAATTTGTAACAAGGATGATGAAGACAATTCATCGAGCTATCCAGGTCCTTGAGATTATCCATAATCTATTGATAACTGTAGCCGCTTTCGCTCATACTAGAGATGTTATCATTCCTGTCCTGCAAGTAATAAGGCAAACGCCAAGGCAGATCCTAGCACAAGAAAAGATAATGGATGGGGGAACTCATAACCTGCTACAGTGGTCAGCTCTGCTCCAGATGAAAGAGGTCCTTTTTGAAGACATCAACACCAAATGCAGTCAAGTTGAAGGTGTCATCCATCCAATTCAGGATAAAGTCTTTGAAGTATTGTGTACCATCCTTGGCCGACGGATCGAGATTGAGACAGATGTGGACATCCAAGAGTTGGAGGATAGAGTCAAGGTCATCTTTTGCAAAGAGGAGAATGTCATCACAGATGAGCAACGGGACTTGATGTTCACTACCATGCTCCTGATTGAGAAGATCAAAGAACTCGAACCTGGATGGGAAACGGCTCTTCTCACTGCTTTTGATCAGGTCATTCACTTGGAGGAACGAATGAAGAATCTTCCCGAGATTCCCATTGCTGAGATTGAAGGGATTGTGTCCAGATTCGTTGGATATGCTAAGAAAGAGCATAGGAAAGGGAACAAGGTTCTAGAAGAAAGGTTGTTATAGGATGATGTGGCATCTTAATTATCATTGGTCTATGTTTCCTCGACTTTTGTGCCAATTAAATATTTGGCTATGCATTTAATAATGTTCATCTAAAAGGGGAACTTTTTGTAATAAACCCTAATTAGGGTTTAGGTGTCAAAATCTCAGCCATTGATCTTCTTTCGATCTGGGCCGTTCATTGTAATTGAGGATGCTATATATACCCTCACTCATTTTCATTTTGTCAATTAGATCAGATTAGAAAATTAGAAGAAGATATTAAAAATTAGAGGAGCTTAGAGAGAAAGTTATTGTGTAGCAAGATTGAGTAGTGAAGAAAGAATTTTGAACAATTGTTGTCCATTTGGCTTTGAGATCAATAAAATATTGAAGTTATGGTGTTTTATTGCAATACTTGTGGCTATCTTCATGGTTGTTTATCTTCTTGAATCATTCTCAGTCGAAGTAGTATTTAAGTTTGAAGGACTAAGTGTTGTGCTTGATCTTTGGTGAGATTCGTATCCAAACCACTAGCTTCTTACTGATTGTAAGGACGCCTTGTGTGGTCAACTGGAGATATTGAGATTGCTTGAACATTCAATCATTATTGAGATATTGATATGTATCTTTATGATAGTATCTATAATCCTTGATGATTTGAAAATCATTAATCACCTTAGAAGATCGCATCAATTCCAGTAGAGTTGTAATTCCTTGGCAATACTGAGATTGGTAGAATCTTACCAAGTCTAGCTTACATTGAGTCATTCTTAGGATTAGATTAGAATTCATCTCTTGAAAACCCCTATCTTTTGATCTTTTTTGAGAATTTGTTAGTATTAGGAAAAATCCTGTTCCTGCAGTCGAGTGAGAGCAACACGGACCAGCTTTCAAAGTGCGTAAGACCCCTTGAAGAAACAACATTTAAAAGGACCGCTGGTGCTTATCCACACGTAGAGATCCTACAACGAAGAACCTTGAAGTCACCCTGATTGATCCTTTCGCGATATCTTCAGCATTCAGAGGCTTTACTCAAGAGAGGATAAGGTACCCTTGGGTATTTTATTCTGTGTTTGATAGTGTACAAAATACACGTCAACAGGTACTCAAGAGCATTCCATCCTATTAGAGTGTGGAATGCAAAGAAATGAATTACCACCTCTCAAACTAGTTTAATTGCATGTCGATTTCGCTCTATAGAGTAACAAGACGTTACTCAGATTATTTAAAATGAATAATTATACTTGTCACTTTACTGGCAATGGTTACAAACTTGCTTTGAGGGTAATCAAAATTTGAGTCATACTTGAAACCAATGGGTAATTCTTTATATCATCATATGAATATTTACCTTTAATAATGTAAATAATAATATTTTTAACCATTAGATCTTATTTATGTTATGGTGCAATTGAATAATTCTTATCCTAAGTTACTGATCTGGGTATGGGTACGGGTACGGTATCCCGGAATTGGCAATATATATATATATATATATATATATATATATACATATATTATAAACCCTTAATGCAGTATATATTAATGATTTTGGATCTAATGTACCAAAGCCTTAAACCTGCTAATTTTGATAAAGAAGTATTTTCATGTATTTGAAATTTCTCCTAAATTTTGAGGTTACATAGAGCAGTGGTGGCCTGTAGTGACATATGCAGACAATCTTTTAAAACATTCTTAAGATTTGGAAAGCCTGGTAAATAACTCCATAGTCATTATAATATAATCTTGCCATATGTCTATTATAGTCATTGGTTACTTTATTCTGGTGAAAAGAATTTGAACATTGTTTGCAGTAATGCAGTATGTAGGCATCTTTGAATCACATTCTTAAGAGTTGTAGATAAATGTTATATTATGATATAACTAACGATCATTATACTTCAACCTTGCTACATGTGTGTGAAGAGCCATAAGCTGCCTTACATACTGCATTACTGCAAACAAATTTCAAATTCTTTTCACCAGAATTAATGATTTTGCAGTAATGGCTCTGCATTTTTGGGAATCCACGGGCCTTGGTCCGCGCGGGTCCTCGGTGGATTCCCTCCAGGTTCCACCCAGGCGGCTGGGTCCTCTGTGGAACCCGGGGGGAATCCACGGAGGACCAGGTTCGAACTAGGACTAGAAGCGAACCAGTACCCGAATCCAAGCCTGCCCAGGAGAATCTGGTTTCTTAGGTCTTATCCAGTTCATGGTCTAGATAATGTTTTTACCGTGCCATTTTTATTAATTATGGCCTCAATGACTCATAAGTGACCTAATATGATCAAAATGTAGGTGCATCCTACTATTGCTAACATATAGTTTAGCATACTTCCTATGAGACAAGTCCACTGTATACATATCCAGTTGTTATACTACAAATTATATACTAAGATATCTCAACATATTTTAAATTCTAAAGTATAGTACCCCATACATTCTGATACCTCATAGTGACATTTGTTAAAATAATATTAATATCTATTCTATAATGGTCATCTTCTATTCTTAGTGGTCATCTTAGTTGTCGACTTATTTAGCTATTTAGCTTTTTAGTTGACTCATTTAGCTTTTTTAGTGTGTGAAGTGAAACTATTGCTTCTTTATTAAAGACGCATAGTTAGCTTTTTATTATTTAGCTTTTTAGTTTTCAGTTAAACGACTAGTTCTTAATTTAGAATGTCGTCTTGTAAACTCTTTATAAATGGTTGTATATCGTTGAATAATTAATCTGATTATTTTGAGCAATCAATTTTTCAACATTCTCCCCATATCTCAAATAAACATGCAATGTACTAGTATAGGATTATTCTTTACTAAATAAGGTGACTTAAAGCATGTGTTATGTAAGCCGAATCGATGTAGCCAAAGAAGGGAATATATGTATCGTGTCCGTTTTCTTAAACATAAATTGGGTGTACAATTTATCAGAGAATTAATATCATGATAGTGAAACAATACAAGTTTATAAACCCTTTCTCTGAATTTACAAAAGCGTTTCCTTATAAATATCATAATTTATTCAAGACTTTGTCTATGATTCTGAAACTTACATTCATAAAGTGTGGGATTTGCGTATAGTTATACCATGCCTTCTTACTAAATCTATTGGCTTGTTCTATGATATAGACCTTACTAGAAATATAGATTTCAAGGAGACAATCCCCTAACCATATTATATGGCTATCTTTAGGATGTCTAGGATATGGGTCATCACTAAGGTAATGGAGTAAAACATAATGTTATGAACTACTTGGAGCAAATAAATAATTTATCCTTAACTATGATGTGAGAAATCCATTCATGAGAACGTAATATCCCACCTTTTTGTATTTATGGTTAGCTCAAGGTTAAGATTCCCCTATCGAATCATTGAACAACAATGTGTTGATAAATTTACAGGGTGTCAAGAATGTTTGTTAAAATGTCTCAAAGAAAAAAGGCCTCATTTACAAAGTAAGTTGAGGTGGTTTATAGCAAGGGTCCCAAAAGCTCTCAAACAAATGTAATTAGCCAGGGTAAGCCCAAACACCTCCACAATATCAATGATAATCATGAGAAAGAGTCAATCTAGGTTGATTACCTTGGCTTTAACTGAGTAGATAATTCCAAATAAAATATGTTTTGGAAAGGAAATAATATTGATTGAGGTTTTGGAATATGATATTGCCTCTTGTTTTGCCTCTGATTATCGTTCTAAACATACTATCTGCTTGCCATTTAACCACCGAAGCCACAGAGAGTCCTTCCCTGTCTCTCGAGAGTGTAGACAGCATGCATGGCAGTGATGGTCTTATGGAGAGCATGGTTACTGTATGTGATGACATCTCATATCACATTCTCCATGAAGATCTTGGACATACTCCACATCTCTTCATAGATGAGGCCGATGATGCATTTGATGCCAGCTGATGCATTTGACACTTCTTGTTCTGGCCAAATTCCTGATAACAAGCTTGGTAATAACTTGATTGCTATCGTACAGGACCATCGTGTGCCTCTTCACACCTCCCTGCCCAAGCCCTTTACCACCTTTTCCTCATCCAGACATCTTTCTTTGATCAACTTGTCGCCTTTGGAACCCCAAACAGAAACACTCTGCCTTATCAGGGGAATTTCATCCTTCTTTTCTGCTTTGATGGATGCCCATATCTTGTTCGATAGTTCCTTTTTAGTGCAGGAAAGGAGGATATGAGCAAGGTTGTGAAAATTGCCTCTTCCACACCTGCGAATATGCCCTTACCACGCCCTTCTCTCCTCTCTTACCTCTTCCTCACTCTCAGCATTCTCTACATTCTTCTCCTTTACGTCTGACAAAATTTCTCCCTCATGTCCCATCTCCCTCTTCTTTTTCTGCCTTAATGCTTGTAAAAGCTTTCATTTAAATGTAAGCAAGGAGATTGCTAGCAAAGGTTGTGGAATATAGCTTTCCATGTGTCCATTGCATTTGTCTGAATGTTTTTGAAGCCTTTTCCACAAATCCATTTTGTGCCTAACTTCTCCTCCATCTAATCTTTCTCTCTCCCTCCTCTCCTCCTGAAGGATTGGGTTTTGTGTGCCATTTTGATTGTTCACCTACCATTTTTCTGCTCAGGACAGGGTCACTATTCCTACTTTATGGCTCAAATGTCCCCTTTCCTGTCTCCTGCAGCATACTGTGATTGAATGCATTGATGGATGGCCAGACTGTTCTCCTTTTCCATCCTTTGAATCGTGTCGTTTATTGTCTTTAATGTTTGACAGGGAACACCACAATTATGCCCTATCTCCCTATCTTCTATTCCTTGTCTTTGACTACAGGATGTGAGTTTTTTCCCTTAATGTATTTGAATTGATGCAAAACATTCTTATTTTTTCTTAGGGTATTTTAAAAATGTCTATTATTTAAATTTTTTTGCTATATATGCCCCCCTAATTCTGGAAGTACATTCTGCTATATCCAGCCTAATTTGTATTGTGTGTCAAAATGATATCCAGACAACTTGCTATCTGATGCAATTATGTTTTGGGTGCCTTGATACTCACAACTATCTCCTATAATTTTTCTTGCCAAATGGTTGTGGTAAGGGTATTTCTGGGCAAACTCACTTCCCTGGCTTTGCAGGCTCAAATTCATCATTAAATTCTAGCCTTTATTCCTAAGTTACCGGGTTTGGCTATATAGGCCCCTGTATTGCCTAAATAAGGTTCGTGGTTTGTGGTTCGTGTTCGGTATTAAGTTCTGTTTGGCAACTCCAGCTCCTCAGCCTCCTCCTGCTGACATTTCATGTCTGTCTCAGCTGCTGCCTGCTTCTGTCTCTGTATTTGCGGCATCTCTTGGTCAAAGTATCTCAGCAGTGGTCAAAGTAGCTATACGGGTTTATTAATTATAAGGTCTTTTATAAATTGAAATTCATTGATATATAATATAATATAATATAATATAATATAATATAATATATTTATAATTATTATATATTATATTATATTATATTTATAATATATTATATAATAGATATATTATTATATACTATATTTATAATATAATAATATACTATTATATATATATATATATATATATATATATATATATAATATATTTTTATATAATATTGTATAATATAATATATTATTATTATTATTATTATATATATAAGTTTTACATTGTTTTTGTACTAACGAATCCAAATCCCTTTACAAAATTTTACTGAACCAGCCAACTGGGTTCTGGAACCCGAATCGGCAACTTAGCTTTATTCAAACAGGAGTTCACCTACAATCTTCATTTCAAGATAGGAAAGTTTGATCCTTAATGGAATTACTGTGCTCAAGTTTTCCATTTTACTTCTTGTATGGTAGTTTTACCCCTTAATTTATTTTATTTGTGCAAGAAAATTTAATATCTTGCACAATGTGCTCTTAATTTTTCTATTGCTACACAAAATTATCTAGGGAATGGTTTTTGGCCTTTTTTTTTTTGAAATTTTTGTCTTTACTTGTTTTTTTTGTCAGTAAGTTTCATTTTCTATTGCATGTGTTCAAGTAATTTTAAAGACAGGTTACTGGATGTGAGAAAAAACCTGTAAATACAAATATAAGAGCAAGCCAGTGCACACTTGAATGCGAGATAAAGCAAATACAATATATTTTCTAAACAAAAGCACCAATTTATTTTTCTAGGTGTTTCCTGATATGTTTTGAAAAGGTGAAGCTGTGAAACTAATTTTTAAATCCAACCAATTTATATTGTTTCACAACCTTGTTTGTTTGAATGTCTCAGTGCCTAATTGGCATCATCATCAGATTAAATAGTCTGTTAGAAGCAAGGTATGATCTAGAGTCTGTGGTTAGCTAGACTGACATTTGACAAACTACAATCTTTAACGTAGTAATTTGTTCGCATAGGAGTTGGCAATATAGTCACTATAAAGTGTATTGATTCTATTGAAGTATGGGGTACTATTATCGGTGGATGTTGCAAATTGAATGAGAAATTTTCATTGCTAGGATCATAAAAAATAATAATTTTATTCTAGCTTACTTAATGCTAAATTTCATTGGCAGGTTTGTTATTATGGTCAGCATTATCATTGCTTTGCTTATAGCTTCGAGCATGCAAGATGGGTCATGTATGATGACAGGACTGTCAAGGTAACATCATTAGTACACAAATAGAAAATGAGAGGGAAGGGTGGTTATTCCTGTAAAATATTATTTCTGACTATTTGAAATGAACACTAAATGCAGGTGGTGGGTGGATGGGATGAGGTAATCGACACATGCCGAAGGGGTCATCTACAACCGCAAGTCCTTTTCTATGAGGCAACAGATAATTAATTTTGATAAAGCTGATTGGTATCAGGCATGATACTGTCAAATTGTTATATGCTTCTCCAAAAGTTCATACTTACATGTTGAGGGTGGTGATTGGGCGATTATGGTTTGAACAGAAGATCTCTGCTTTAATCTCAGAGCAGAGTATATGTGTAGCGGGCAACACGAGAAGTTATTGATATTTAGTTACCTGGTTGCATTGTTATTAAAATGTACATGCACCCTGAAGTGAAGCTGCATGATGGATATCATATTTATGTAAGACAATTCTCAACTGGGATTGTTTTACCAGTTAGAAGTTGTATCACTTGCTATGTGATTTGATCAAAGCTGGAATAAGATTGGCATGATGGATGACAAAGCAATTTCTTGTAATAGAATTGGGAATTGTAGGGAGGAAGGAAAGGTGATGGCAAAGCAATTTTTTTAAAGCTAGCCACGAATTGTACCGAGAGAGAGGAGTTACATCGAAGGTTGCAATTGCTCCTTTTATAGGAGGCATTCAGGAGGATCTTATGTTTAAAGTAACATGTTCTTTCTTAGAGGCTCCATGGTTTTTTCTTCTCATAAGTAAAAATAAAGAATATCAGCCATTCTTTTTGAGTCTGTATATTTAAACCCTATTTTTTGACTGAATCATATTGCATAGATCAACACAGAATACAGAAGCGTTCAAACCTCAACTTGAGTTTCAGCAGACCTAATTCTGCATCTTATGATTAATGTATGTACGTTGCACTTTTTGGCTTAGAACCTTAATGAGAATGTAACATCTTCCACATGAGGAAAACTGATGCAGCTGTGCCAAAACTCCATGGAGGTGCTTCAATTTTTCAATAGTCGTGTTCATGTATCAATTATAATGTCTTAATATGCTTTGTCAAAATTTTTATTTGTACAATTTCAAAATATATAAATTAGTTTCGCATCCATCATTCAATGAAATTACTTGATATGATTAATCCACTTCTACTGAAATGCTGGCATGTTTGGAGATGGCTAAATTTCTTAATCAGAATGTGTCAGTCATTGCTTTTTTGAACCAGAAGAGTGTCTTCTCATGGTTTGGAGACACAAGATGCAAGAGGTCAGATTTGCTTGTTCTTAAATTTGTGTATTGTAAATGGTGATCCATTGCCAACTTGGAGTATCGCATGTTATACCTTCAAAATAATATTCATTTTGGGATCTTTTTTAAAGCCACACAATTTTTCCAACCCATAACTGCAGATATGAGCACAAAAGGTTATCTCACCCTTTCATTGACTCTTAAATTCTTAATTCATCAATGCTTCAAACAGTGGCAAATGCATGCATGCACTTAAGTTTGAAACACGAAATCAGCCTAAATCAGCCTTCATTTGAACATTTTTGCTCCTAGCATAGATTTTTCCGTCTTTCGAGTTTTAATGAATTTTGAGTTGCGTGTTGCTTCTTTCAAAAGAAAAATCTACCCGAATCATTAATTGTCAAACAGCAGTTTAATACATGTTAGAGCTCTCACAGGCACGATCCTCTGCATGGTCAAAATTTTATTGTTATTTTATGATGGGTTCAAGATGGCCTATAAACGCCAATCCCCTTTGGATGCCTATTTGTCTACTTTTGAAAACATGGCTTGCATCTGCTATGGCATGCTATTATTCACAAACGCTTTTTTTCTGATGTTTTAATTTCTTTGGACTATACAGTTCAATTTATTAATTATTTTTTAAGATTTATTAGTGAGGGTTTGTTTTTCAGGCCCACACTGTCTACAATTTGTCCAATAACGACCAACAAGTACACCGTGGAATCTACAATCTCAAACATTGTCCTCTAAGGGCCAACTGTGGGACTACCACTAGCACCATGTGCTGCGGCACTAAGGTGCTATTTTGGGGATTTGGCCCTGGATCTCTATAGAGAGAACACAATGGCTTAACATTAATACCGAAACGTGAAAAATGAATTTTCAAATTTGACACTGCACTTTATTCAATACAGACTATAGTATAGGATAACTACCTAGAGTTACTGGGAAACTCATGGTGGTTTGGTTCATCTCCAAGCTTTTAGCATACGCCTATCATGATGGGTTTTATCTTGAGTCGGTGGCTGCCTTCATAATATAGCTTATTATTTAATCTTGAGTCAACTTATTATCAATAGCTCTTCCGTTCCCTTAATCCATACTTATGAACATGAGCACGCAATAAGTTTGGTAGCATGTGAGCTGCTCGTTCCATCACTCCAAAATTAGAATGAATTCACCATGTTTTTGATAATTTCAATTAGATTTCTATTTCCTATCTCAAGTTAAGTGGTTTGATTTGCATTTAAATTGTCTCGAGAGATTTTATTTTACGGAAGCTTGAGCATTGTTGGAGTAAATTATATATTTACTCACAATCTTAAGTTTACTTAGCCATACCATTTTCCTAGGTAGAAGGTAAAGTTTATTATTTACCTACATTAATATTTGTGCCATTAGTTGGCAAGTAGTTGTAACTACCCTCGCACCTATTGGTGCTCTCAAATCGGCTCTTCCCTTATAAGGAGAGCTTATGTACATTTTATTTGATCTCAATCTCAATATCATTATCTATTGGTGAAATATCATATTCTTTATTGTGAAAGTTTATAGCTGTTTGCAAGTCTTGGGAAATTGATAATTCTTACAAGCATCACCAAAAACTTTATTAGTCTTGTGGATTAAAAGTTGTCAATGTTCATTTGCAGTTTTCAGTAGTTATGTTGATGTAATGTCCCCACTTTGAAATAGAATTCAAAAATAATAATAAAATAAAAATAAAAATATAAAAGAATATAATTAAATATTGTTAAATTTTAATTAAGTTAATGAATGGTCAAAATATATGAACTGAAAAGTTGCGTCTCTCGAAAAAATGAGATATAAAAGGGAGAAGAGAACCTCATTTGAGGGGGATAATTTTGGGGAATCAGATGTACAGTTCTGATTTTAATAAAAGTACAGATATGATTGTGGAAAGTTGTGTCCCTTTCAAAGGGCAGAAATAATTAAGAGTTGCACTCTTTCAAAAGGGCGCAAATGATGAAAGGGGGTGTCTTTTGCTAAAGGGCATACCTGTTGAAGGGAGGTGACCCTGTTGAAGGGAGGTGACCCCAACCTCTCATTGAGAGATATAAAGGAAATGAATCAAAGCATCCAGAGAGTACACCATCGAGCAGATTGTTATGAAGTTATAGACGTCTACATACTCAAACCAAGGCATATAGAAGGTTGATGCATATGATGGTCTAAAAACAACGAGCACTATACAAAAAGGTGCATTTAATCATTGCGGAGCAGTGATACCTATCCAGGCAAAGATCTTATTATACGTCAATGCTGCATTAGCATGCTAGCAAATGGATTAATGAAACGATAAGAACCGTGTTTACATTAACAAGTAGTATTAATAATCCTTGATCAGGTGCAATAATCAGAAATATATTAATTAGTGAATGCAAAAGACATGATATGAGGAGTCACCGCCTTTGCAAGGATAGTGACTGTTTGGAAAGACATAACTTTCCATGCAAATCGAGGGTTTATATAAAACATAATGACCACTCAAAGGAAAGGCATCGAACAATGCTGGAAGAGGTGAACATAATAAAGAAAACAAATCTACAACTTTGTTAAGATAAGACTATATTCTGGTATGAAGTTTTGTGCACATTTCTGATAATATTCTCTGCATACCATTACCCTCTCTTAGGTACGCCACTACGTAGTGGATGCCTAATCCCTGCCACATGGAGCCAAGAGGGATGAAGCATTTGCTCTTCGGCTTAAGAGAGAAGGTGGTTGTGATGAGGAGGAACAATGATAGGACACCTCACCGGGTACGCCATTCCATGATGGATGCTTAACACCTACCACATGGAGCCAAGAGGGATGTAGCATCTACTCTTGGGTTTAGGGTGGAGGGTCTCTAGGACACCCTATCCAACTAGCCTACCCCAATGTCCAACTAGCCTACCCCAATGCACTAAAAGTTGGATAATAAAGAATGACAACTAACTTACAATCAGATTTTATCTAACAAGTATAATACTAATGGTAATTAATACATTAAAGAATTGTATCACTCAATCTAATTCATTTGTATATGTTTCAATTTATAAGTATTACTTCATATGTGTTTTCTAATTTTGTGTTGTAGGAAATTAGCATACAAAGATACTCCCATAAACTCAATTACCTATCTTAGATTTGAAAAGTATAACTATTAGGAAACGTTACGGTTGAAAAACTCTAGCCATTTATTCTATAGACCACACATTAACACACTTGATACACTATTGTGGACCTGACCTGTATAAAAAGAAAACACCAAAGTTCCCCTTCTTGATTCCATCTTAATCGTTAAGCGCAAGACCAATGATGAAATTGCATCATTTGTTGAGCTTTGCTTAAGATCCACATTGTTTTCTTTCCAAGGAGTTATCTACGAGCAAGTAGATGGGGTAGCCATGGGTTCCCCACTTTCTCCCATCATCGCCAACCTTTTCATGGAACAATTTGAAGAATCGGCCCTTTTCTCCTTCCCACTCAATCCCAAGTGGTGGAAGCGTTATGTAGACGATACCAATGTTTGTTGGCCGCATGGTTTGGATAAACTTGAAGAATTCCATGACCACCTCAATAGCTTGAACCCTTGTATCTCGTTCACCAAAGAGATTGAATCTGATAACCAACTCCCCTTCCTCGATATTTTGCTCACCAAAAAATCTAATGGGACCTTAGCTCGATCCATTTTTCGCAAATCCACCCACACTGATCTTTACGTTCACTCCTCTTCTCACCACCACCCTGCCCAAAAGGCTAGTGTCTTCAAAAGCTTAACCGCTAGGGCCTTACGTATCTACGATGAGGACAACTTAAACCAGGAGTTAGCTTATCTGTGTCATGTTTTTCTTTTAAATGGTTATAGTAATAAGCAAATTTCTAGAACCTTCAACCAAGCCAAATCTTGCTTCTTCTCCAAACCCAAGCTTCTTGCCTCCTTCATCACCCCCTCTGCCACCCTTTCGTACCTTGAGGCATTTCCAACAAAATCTCCAAAATCCTCCTTAATAAGAATATTCATTGTGCCTTCAAACCTTGTTCCACCTTGGGTAATCACATCCCTTATCTTAAAGACCCTAGGGACTGTTTTGCCGATTTTGGTGTCTACAAAGTTGTGTGATCATGCAACATCCCTTACATAGGTGAAATTGGGCGTTCGTTCAAAACCAGAATCAAAGAACATGGTGCAGACATCAAATATGATCGTGTTCTCAAGTCAGCCCTAGCTGAGCATTCTTCTTTCACCAAACACCACATTTGCCTTGAGAAGACCCTAGTCCTATCCACTGAGGATAATTTTTTTAAAAGGAAGCTAAAGGTAGCCATAGAAATCTATAACCATCCTTCCAACTTTAATCGTGATGATGTATGGTCATTAAGCTCATCATGGCATCCTCTCATATCCAATCTTAGATCCCCTCAACTTCCCCCTCCTTAGCCCTCTTCTTCCCTTTCATCCCTTGCCTTCCTCTTCCCTAGCTCCCCCGTTTTCTACCTTTCCCCCTCTCTTTCCTTTCCCTCTCTTCCTCCATGTTTCGTTTTCCTATTTGTTTCCCTCTTCCCTCTTTCTTCTGGTCGTGTCCCCTCGAGTCTAGCTAGGTCATCTCTCTCTCTCTCTCTCTCTCTCTCTCTCTCTCTCTCTCGGGTACCCTTTGTGCTCTTTTCTTTTATTTTCGCTTTCTCTTGTTTTTGAGTTTGTTCTTTTTCTCTTTTCCTTTTTTTTTTCATGTTGATATACATATATATGAGTATGATTATATTTATATTCACACCCATATATATGTATATATTTATTTTTAAATTAATTTATTTTTTCTTAATATATATATAATTTTTTGATTGATTTTATAAGAGATTAAGCTAGATTGATATTTATATCAATCAAGCTATATATATATATATATTCACACCCCTTATTTGTATATATTTATTTATTCTTTTTAAAATTTTTTTTTTCTCTTTATATTCAGATCCACTTTTATGTATATATTTATTTATTTTTTATTCCTCTATATATATATAAATAATTTTTTTGATTGATTTTATAAGAGATTAAGCTATATATATATATATATATATATATCAGTTTTGTCTTTTCTTTTGTTTAGTTTTATTTTCTTCTTTTTTTTGGTCTCTTGTTTTACTCTTATTTATGAACTCTTCTTTTATTAATTTCTTGTTATTTTTTACTCATTTATTTATTCTTATCTATTTTTATGTAATTGCCCCATCATATATATATATATATATAGTAATTCATATATTTTTTGGTTTTTATTATTGTTATTTTTTCTCCCCTTTTCATTCTTCATTCACCTCTCTATTTTTATTGGTCTTGCCTTTTTTTCTTTTTTAGTTCTTGTTTTTTTGTGTTTCCCTCCTTGGATTTTGTGTCCCTCTCTTGGGAATTTGTGCCACTCATCCCCTTCTCTTTTTTATCTTGCATTGGTCTATAATTGCATTCATTTTTGTCCTACCGTTCTCATCCTGATGATGAATCACAAAGTGTGATTCCAAAAACATTGATGCAAAAAACTCATACACAACTAAGTTCAGAAGCATATATATAAATTTAGCATAGACTGTGGAAATCTCATCTCACTAACTTAAACATCAATTGTGTAGACAATTCAAAAGCTCATATAAAATAACAAAATTAACATTATGACAGGGAAAGAAATTCCATAGCGTTAGAAAATTGGAGAGTAAGGCAAAGTAATTTTTTGATTTTGAATTGGTGGCTGATCATGGTTAAGATGTGCGCATCTGTTTATTTCATTTTGCCCAATTTTGATGATTAGGCGAGTTCTTTGTGGTTAATTCATGTATCATTTCCAGTGTATACATTGTACGCTCTAATGTAATGATGATATGAAAAAAAATAATGATCTTTTCTTAGTCTAGGCCTAGTTTATATGTGATTTCAAGGCGTGATACCATTCTGATCGACATTTTTTGAGAATCAATAGTCTCTACGTTAAATTTGATAATAGATAGCACTATTTTATTAAAAAAATCTTTAATTCCCTATTAAATTTCTTTCTAGCTTGCTAACCTTAAAACCAACTACAGTATAGAGTTACAAAAATAAGACGAAAAAAATAAATTAAGAATTTGTATTGAAGTTTGTTTGAAGCAACCAACTATTTTTCATGAGACTAGTGATTGTGGAGGCATTTCCTGTACATTTATTATTACTGTTCTTTTTTTGATAGATTAAAAAGGGTATATATTGGGCCTTCAAAATCGTGAAACACAAAAAATAGAAAATACTATTAAAAGTGGCATTATAGCCATGTATAAAAGGCTGAAATATGTGAATAGAAAGTCAATAATAAACATAAAAAACTAAACTAGCCACTAACCTCAAACAAACAATAACAACAAAGATCAAGAATAACTAATCGCTTATTGAGATTATGAATTCCCCCCCCTCCCCCCCAAACTAATGCCTCTAAAGGAAGTACAAGCACCACAAGACATAGATGCCACCATCACCTTCTTTGAACAAAAATCAATCTCATGATTTAGTCAATTGAAGACAGGTGATAGCTAAAATTTATAAGATTTGACTACCAATGTAAGACATCCAAAATCAAGTAGCTTCAATGAAAGCACAAAAAAATTTCAAATCAGAATAATTTTATTCTATCAAAGGTTGAAAATATATAAATGAAATGATGTACAAGAGTACATGAGATGGATATTCATAAAATGTACAACTACAAGACATGAATCATACAATTAGTTTGGGATAAAAGAGATGTAGTCATATGTGTGCATAACATCTCTCCTATACTAAGAAAGTACAAGTCGCATGATACAAATGCAATACTTGCTTAAGTGAATGCCTACCTAAACAAATTTATTCAATCTCATGGACAAATATGCAATGAATTTATTATCTAAATGCAAGAAAAAAAATGCACCAAAATCTCCCATTAGCATAGCTTAGGTAAGATAAGTGGATGGGTCTTAACAAATGTGTAAACTTGTTAGATATCCATGAACAAAATGATATCCCTTAGAAGATGAGAAGGAGAAATCCTATGCGATAAGACTTTGATAGCCCTCTCCTCCCTCTCACCTCCAAAAAAGAGAGAAAAAGAAAGAGCATACAATCCCCTGTCTACCCTATACCACACCAATGATAGACCCCTAAAATTGAATGCTAAAGAGAAGCATCCACACACACCTGAGGCGAAGCAACAACAAAACTTCCATTTACAAGGGCCATAACAGGGGTAACAACCTGAGGCGCAATACCATCACCATCATCGGCCGGAGGAACCTGAGAAACCACTCGGGAGAAGCTTTTCTTTCAAACAAAGTAGTGTTCAGAAGAGGCACCCTTCCACCAAGAAACAAATCTTTTTTTCTTTTTATCTGACTCACACTATGCAGTGACATGGCCATTATGGAAGCAATTTCAACATCTGAAGGGGATGCCCTCATAGTCGGGCGATTAGACCCAAGTTCCCAAAGAAGAGTCAATCTTTATCTCAGCAGAGAGCCCTTTAGAAACATCAGTATCAACCAAAATCTGAGCATAAGTAGAATGATAAATATAGTAAGAGTCCTTATCAATCATTAGGAAGTCTCCTAAAGCCTCCCCCACTTCCTCTAGCAGAGAGTCAATCCATAGATGAAGGGGGAGGTTAGGGAGCCTAACCCAAATAGGAATCTTGTTAAATGAATCAGTGGATGGGTTAAAATCCGAGAACCAGGGTTTAGCCATCAATACAAATTTATCCTCCTAGCTGAAAGGATTGTTACATAAAATTTTTGATCTATCCTTTGCCTGCTCAAATTTAGCAATGAAAAAACCCTTGGCTAAAGGATAAATGTTAACAGTACCCTTGACGATCGGTTCCCAATTTTGGGAAACCCAAGTGTGCAGCTGAGGAAGGCTTGGCCAAAAGCCCCGAAACCTGTAAATCAGTCCATGAAACCCAAACACAGAGGAGTTATGGATGATCTCCTTTTCAGTGTCAGTAGACACCCTGAAAGCCAAGGAGTTGCACACAGGAACAACCACATACACCAAGCCACAGGCAACCCGATCTGCAGTAGAGGACACCAAAACCCCAATGGCAGAAAGCGGAGCACCACCGTTCGTAGCATCACCGGTAGGAGCCCCATTGACATCCATCTTCGACCCACCAGTCACAGCAGACAAAGGAATGAGAGTTAACTCGACCCTAGTTATTAATGCAAGAGAAATGTTGTAGTACTAGAAGATGTTTCAATTTGGCAATTTGTTTGAATAACATTAATGTTCATCATCACTAGGTTTCTTGCAATATGCACATTTGGGCTTCTCCTTCTTAGATGATTCTCCTTTAGAAGATTTTTTATATTCTACTATGGCATGTGCCTAAGCTTCCTTTTTAGGCTTGTTTTATTTCTTCTCTTTGTTGCTAGAGTCCTTGTCTTTTGCAAGCAAAGCTTGTGATTTTGAAGACTTCAAGGTGTTCATTTGAATAAGCATATTTTTCTCTTTGTGAGTGACATAACAAAATCCTTAAAGGTAGACATTTTAAATTCACTTCCCAAAGTGTTATTTGTACTTGATTTTTCAAAACTTCAATCTTTCAATTATCATCTTTGTGATTTGATTTTGATGATAAGTTTTGTATATTATCAAAAACTTATAGATGGCTACTTTAATTTTCTACAAAATGTCCTTGGATTTCGTCAATTTGCTCAAATAAATTTGATAATGTACTCCACATAGTCATATGTGTATTTAGGTATTCAATTTGAAAACATAGGAGATGCATAGAAACACCTTCACAACCATTCAACCACTTAGTCTTTGATCACCAAAATGAGCACATGACAAAGTTTTGGTAGTGACAAGGCCAAAAATAGGCTGAAAATGAGCTATGCGAGGGCACACTAAAGCAAGGGCCCAAAAAGTAGTTAAAATTATGAAGGGATTACAATTTACAACACTACAAAAGTAAAATCAAGTCTTCGATTAGTATTTTAATATTGACTAATTATAAATTGTAATAAAATAAAGAACCACAATAATTATGATGAATAAAGATTTAAAGAGTAACTACACGAGTATAAATATCTTAATTGGTGTTGATAATTTGATATCTTCCATTGGACTACTCACTTCCCCAACAAAAATGATAAATTTCAATTACAATTCATAACTCAACAAATAACAGTAAAAAATACTAAAAAGATAAATTATAACAATCTTATGTTCCTTGAGTTATAATATTATCCTATTTCATTCTCCATTTTGAACTCAATTAACCAAATTATGTTAATGAGATTTAGAGTGCTTCAATGTGTCCAAATATTAATTTTATTTTCTCTCTCTTATTAGTTTTAGCAAGAAATTTGCCATAAAATCAAGCTTATAGGCTTCTTGAAGTGCAATAATATTAATTAAAAAATACATATTTTGTTCCATGTTTTATTTATGTTTAAGATTTATTCATACCTTACTATTTTAAAATAAAGTTCTACATACTACCTCATTGCAAGGTTGTGATTAGGGAAATGATTTGAATGATAATAATATTTTCTAAATAAAATAAATAATTTATTTTTTGTTTGAAATAGATTTATGATTAATGCATAACTTAAACATAATCAACTTATTCTTAACTTTATCATCAATAATGAAATATGAAACCGCAAAACACAATGCACAAGATAACGCTAGATTTACGTGGAAACCCCTAAACAGGGAAAAACCATGGTGAGAGTCAACTCACAATATATATAAAATCTTTACAAATCTGTTTTAGGCAACCACTACCAAGGAAGCACATTGGCACCTAGAAGACTTGCAAACTAAGATGCACTATCATAGGGTAAGATACAAAAGGACTTGCAAGCTGAATTTCATTGCTCCAGTGCAAGATACAGAATCAACAAATCTCCAAATCATCAAAACAAAGTCTTTCTCCAATTATAAATTTGTTCTTGAACCTCTGGTACAAGCAACAAACTCCAACAACAATCACCACCACATTCACTATCTTACAATCACAATGCACCGCAAATGAAATGACCATGAAAGCACTTGCACATGACACACTTCACTCATTACTTCATTGTCTTCGCCAATACTAAATTCTCCTCACAACTCAGTCAACATCGTATTGATTTGATCTTCTATATATATCATCTTCTTCATTAAAAACATCAATTAGGTTGGCCAGAACAAGGGACAAACATGGGTCCTATCAAGTTGGCCATCAAACACAATTATGGTGAATGCGGTCCAATCCTGGAGATATATAGGACCAAAATATATCATATTACAAATCTTTAAGTAGCTCCAAACAATGTACATGCTAGCGCACATCATCCAAGGTTGGCAACAAGGTAACACATGTAAATAAACAATCTAGCACACAACCGGTCAACCCAAAATACATCATCCAAATGAAATAACTCAATGTGGAAACCTACAAGCCATAGGTAGGATCCAAATATGAATAAAAAAACTCTCCAACTTTGGAATATATCATTAGGAATTAAGCACAAACCAAGAAAAACTTCTGTTAGCCAAATAACCATAATTACCTAGAAACACAACATCAAATACAATGTGACACCAAACTAGACATACGAAACCATTCATAGCACAAAAGAATATTCATAGAACATCCAAAAAAACATCCGAATACTTCTTTCTCATTGGCACATTGATACATGCTGGAACAATATAAATAGATACGAAACACGTCGTCACCGAGTTGCCAGGAAACACAATGCTGAACAAAACATCAATAAACCTTCTTACATAACACTTCAACACTTGAAAACTGGAACTAAGACAACACATGAACATTAGAAACATGTCATCCAAGTCATAACACGTGAAACATCAATGCAAAATAATGTAGAGCATTTTAAAAACTAGTTAAACCACTTTTGATAGACAACTAAATTGTCAAAAAACAACCATCACAGTCCACTTTAGTTGCAAAACTAGGGACTTGAAAAAATAGTAGTGTAAATTCTATTGAGCATAAACATTAAGTCCAAATATGTAGGACCAAATTCATAATAGCGGAGGAATGCAAAGCATTTTTCCAGCTAGACATTAAATACTCTTTCCTACATATCATAACTCACCATATTGCAAAAACTTTTGAAAACATCACTGACCAACCAAAGAGTGTAAAAACCAATGAGAACACATCCTCAACCATCATCATTAGTCTTTACCCAAAATATATCTTCATTATACCAAGACAATAGATTTGCCAACAACAATACAATAAACCAAACCAAGTGTAGACATCAGACACGAAAGAGGGTGAACATCCACAACCAAAAGCAATTACAAAAATTATCCTTCAGAACTGCGTACAAGGTCTACATATGACCGCATACCGACATCATATGTAACATCATCAGTACATCAACAATGTCAACAACAATAACATTAACATCTACAAGGACAACACACATTGTCAGACATTAGGTTGCCATTAATGACAACACATTGCCAACAATTTGCCCCTTTTTCATTGATGGAAACATAATTGCATAACCTCCCCTTATCAGTAACATTTCTTCCCCTTTAACATCAAGGACAAATTCTGCACTAAACAAACATCTTTTCAACATAAAAAATAGTTCTCTTCCTCTTTTATCAGCAAAAAAAATAAAAAAATCTCTCTTTGTAATAGTTCAAAACATTCTTCTTACAACAACGACAAACCAACCAAATGCTCCCCCCTGAGAGAAACATACAACATCATTCCAGGACTAAAGACATGTCTTGAATTTCTCTCCCTGGATAGATGCACTACTATATGCATCTTAGTTAGAAGGAGGGGAAAATTCAACTGATTGATGACCCATCTCGTGGATTTATAATTGATCTTAGGAGCGAGAGGTTGGCTTGAGAAAAAAATGCATTTGGTGTTGTGGCTCCAACGAGGGTGATAGATTTTGGTGAAGGTCATGATAAATCAAGGTCTACAACTTTCTTTGAGAGTTTGATCTTAGAAACTCCAAAAATTTGGCTTTGAAACTTAGTTCCCTTCCATGTAGGGCATTGATTAATGATATCAAGTTTCCTCAATCCATAATAGTTATGAAAATTTATAAATTTTGGATATTGATTGTGTAGAGTTTTTTTTTGTCATGAATGTTTTGAATCACAGTCTGTGATCCTTCTTCAAGATGAAGAGAGAGTGCTATTGGAGAAGAAATGAATTAGTTGTAGACCAAGAATAAAAAAAGATTTAGAAGCTAGTTAGAGGGTGAGGGTGGCACAAGGATCGAGGATATTATTTATTTATTTTTTCTCAGAAAAAAGAAGCCTAAGCTACATATAAAAGAAATGAAATCAAACAAAGAAAATGAGATAAAATTAAAGAGTAAGATAAAAGAAGGAAGAAAAAGACACTAAAAATAATTAAAACCTAAACTAAAAAAACAAGAAAAAATAATACAACAAACTGTAGACACCTAAAAGTGTTCTAGCCTAATTAAATAAATATTTTGTTTATTTAATTATTTTATCCTAAAACTTCTACTAATTAAATAGTGGTTATTTATTTAATTAGTTCACTAAGCCTTTTATAGCCTTTCCCTATTTAAATAAATAATTTTATTTATTTAAATTATCCTTTCTCTAAATTAAATAAATATTTTATTTATTTAATGGTCCCACTTCCTCTATTAATTAAATAGATCTTCATTTATTTAATTAACTCATTAGCTTTTACTCTCCATGACACTTGTCATTCATCTCTTAATTTTCCTCTAACTACCTCCTTATTTTATTATTTTCCTTACCTACCCTATAATCCTAGCCGACCATTTATCCTTTCACCTCTTAATTGTATCCCTTCATTTTCTAAGGTGTTCTCTATATAAGAGGATTCCTTCATCCTTTCATAATCCTAATCCAACAATTTAACTAATCAGAGATCAATCAATCTTCAAGTGATCAAGTGACTTCACAACCACAATCCGTTCTTAGTTGAGCTCTTGTGCACACATAAAATATGAGAGCAATCATATTGAATCAAGAGCAATGGAGATCAAACCCTACTAAGCATGTGAATGGTATAATCTTTTTATTTTGTTAATGTTTTACATGTTTTAGGTTCTTCATTGGTGTATGGTGGATTCTTGATTGTAGAACTAGGGTAAGTGTGGTTGGATCTTTGTTGGTTTTACAATATTTTTTTTTAATCTTCCAAATTTCACCATATACACAAACCGATAAGACTAGAAAATGACAACCTCAATTGATTATATGTAGCATATGGATAACAACAACTTGGTATACCTAGAAGAAACATAAAGGTAGTGTAGCATTGCAAATTGCAACCGACACAACTCACACCTAATTCTTGTGCCCCTACTTTAGTTTGTCTCATCTTAGTTCTCTCCTAGGCCCATTTTGGTATAATTTAGTCCAGATCTAATGTCACCTGGCTGCATGGTTGAGTGGACCCCATCTTGGGACCATGCCCTCTATTTTGCCACCTTGTTTGTCCTATTTTGGGAGGAAAACACCCTTGTTGGGACCAGGGTGCTTGGGGCAACACTGCTAGGACTAGGGCATCCTAGGCACTATGGACCCCCTTTAATAGGCCCCAATTTAAATAGATAAGGGCACTCTCCCTTCTTGATGGATTTTGGTCCCCGTGCCTTAGTGTGACCATTGGAGGTCCACCTACTTGGTAGTTTACCTAGGGAATCCTATATAAAGAAATCTATCAATTCACTTTGATGTCACTTTCATACCATAGCATTTGTGTATGCACACCATTCATCATCAAGAATTCTCAAGCATTCAAGGTAGAATTTCATCCCACCATATTATTCAAACATCATGGAGCAAATCATGTCAACTTTCATGCAAGCATATGTTTGTGTTTGAGTTTTGTATTTGTTGTCATGTTATTGCATCAATACTTTTGATCACATCTAAAGAACACTGTATCATCAATCTTCAATCAACCATTGCAGATATGAGGTATTATAATACAAGATTACTTCAATATTTCAATTATATTTTAAAATTAATTTAAGGTTAATTCCTAAATTGGTGTTTGACCTAAGGAAAACCCCCATCAACAACCCTATTTCTCTTTTTGTGTGTGTAGTAAATTATCGTAGAAGTTGGAAGCAAGGAATTCAGTAGTGTAGACAATGATAATCAGACTTAGAGTTTGAAGGCGCATAAAGTGAAGGACCAGGATGATCAACTCCCCTTGGTCTTGGGAATTTCAGACGACCTTCCGATAGTGGATTTTGTGCATCATGCTTATTCAAAAAATATCGAGTCTATTAGTCCTTGACATTTGGAGGACCAAGACAACCTAATCCCCTCAGTCCCGACAATTGAGCCTGATCTTTTTGCCACAAGTTTTGATTTATTTTTCATGCTTAGATCCTAGTTCATAGATTTGCATGATATCTGGAATATTTTATTACTATTGATTTATGTCAATTCTCATTGGTTGCCCTAGATCTAGCATTGCAACTTAACCCTAATTACTATTTAGTTTAACTCTAACAAAGGAAGGATTAACTTGATCCGAATTCAATCTATTTAGAATTGGATGAATTGAACTTCTTTCCCTCAATGTAAGGTTGATCCCAAGTAAAATCAATAGCTTTATCAATCCAAGTGGTGAAGCCTTAATTCTCACACCTTACAGGTGGAAAATATTAAACTAATAATTTAAAAATACTAACTATGAAATGAGAAAAGAAAAGAAAACCATACCTAAAAATGAACATGAAGAAGAGAAATTGAAAAAGAAAGAAAGACACACCGTAAATAGACAAAAACCCAAATGATGCAAATAAGAAAAATAATAGAAAACAAACAAAAATAAGAAAATTAAAAAGCAACAAAAGAGAACGAAAAGAAAATAAAAAATCATAAACAATAAACAAAGACATAGATAACGAAAAATAAGAAAAAATAAATAATAAACTGAAAACGAAATAATCTAGATAGATCAATATTGGAAGAGAGTGAGGAGATAGGTGTATTAACGATAATAGATGAATCAAATTTAGCAATAGCAACTTCTAAAATATATAATCCATATGGGTTGTTGATGAAAAATTAAGAATTGCAACCTAGATGTGTTGCATTTTTTTTAGCATTAACCAAAATTGTACTCATATTTATTCAAAAATTGGTTCATAAGGTGAGTCTCATGGACAAAATCTTGATTATCCTCTTGGTAATTCTCAATAAAAGTAGCCTTATAAATATTCATATGATTACATTACATAATCATGAACTAAAGTTTAAACAAGTACTCCTCTATAGAAGATTAGAATCACAAGTATCTCATTCCATAAAAAATAGATAAGAAGATAAAACTAAAAAAAATAGCTTTTAGAATCAAAAGCTAAAAATATCAGATATGTTAAAAAAAAAAATCTTCTAATGAGTAGCCAATGTTGGGTATGGTGGGAAAAAGAGATAAAAATGAGGCTTCATTTCTAAAAATAAGATTAATATTAATGAAAGGAATGAAAATCTAGCAAGATCTATAATAAGGTAATGTAATTAGAAAAATGTAAAAAAACCCTTAATTAGTGAAGGTATAAAAATTAAAGAAAAACCTTACAATGGTGCTTGATTAAAGGGATGAACAAAGTGTAAAGAAAAAAAATTCCTTGGTTATATTTTTTATAACTAGTTTAAATTGTAATATACTTATGATGTTAGTTTTAGTGATGTTAGATTTAATGTCTTTAACTAACAATAATAATGTGATTTTTTAGGTTGAACTTACCTTAGAACTTAGAAATACTTTTTATAAGATTATAAATGTTTATGCTCTTTCAAGTTTGAACATCTCCCTGTTACAATTATCATCCTTATTAAGTGTTAAGGGTTGATTTGATGATTGAGATATAAAATTTCTAATTAAGTTTTTATAAATTATGGTTAAATATGACTTCACATTTTTAAGAAGTCCTAAAAATTCAAAAATGATTTGTTTTTCAAATGGTTATAATACTTATTTTTCTATCTCATCTTTTCAATAAATTGGATTCAATAAATTCCTAAAAAGAATAGAAATAAGATTTTATTGTAATGAATATATTATTTAGCATTATCCTAATTAACAGTCACTACACAAGTATGTTGTATATAGAAGCTAGTATCTATGTTAAGAGGAAGGAGAGTATATATGAAAGAAAAATAATTTAATAAGAACATGTGATATATATGCCACTATCATGTAAATTTAGGAAGTTGGAGTAGAATGAAATTATTAAATTAGATGGGTGCAATTTCATAGATGGATAACTCAAGCTAATTTTCATGTAGATTATTGTTCGTTGGTGTTATAATCAAATGTAAAAAAAGTTGTTTAGAGTTTCTTTTTATCTAATATCAATAAAAATTAGAGTTCTTTTTACCTACCATTAATAAAAAATGCATTTAAAGATTTGTTTCTTGCATAGGGATAGACATTATATAGAGGGATATACATTATATAGAGGGAAGAACTCTACTTTTTAAATTTTAAGAAATTATAAGTCAAAACTAAATGTTAAGACTTAGAAAATGGGTTGATGATAATTTAATAAAATATATGATTGTAACCTTGTTATGTATGTATTAATAACTTTTAATTATTGTATTAAGATGAAGGTCTTATTTACGTTCTCAAATTAAAGTTTCAGAAATAAAATTGTGATTGCAACCCTTACATAGATGTTTAATTTCTACTTCCAATAACAAGGTATAAATTCAGATGAAAAAGATTCCTACATAGTCCTTATTTTTCATAATCAAAACATAATTCTATTTATTTGGTATTCACACTATCCATTGCATTTTATAAATGTAAGAGAACATTTAGGCATGGCATAAGAGTTAGTATTTTGGATTTGCAAACAAGGTTTCAAGCTCCTATCTTACAAATTAAACTATAGTCTTGATTGATTTTATGACATGAAAAAAAAACCTTTGGATTACATAATTGATTGGTCAAAATATTTCTATAAAATATTGTTTTATTTTTTTTTTGACAATTTTAAAGAATTTTTCTAATATTGGCAGGGGATTATAAAATTCCATCCCACTCACAATCATTACTTTGCTCTCCAATACACATTTAAATATTCCTTAAGTTTGAAAATAATTTCTAAAATAAAAAAAATATTTTTTTCCTTATTTGTGAGAACCTTTTAATAGTGTCTTAAAGAAAAGGTCATTTACCTATAATAAAAAAAACTCACGTAAAACTCTAATTTTTTATAAAATATAATTATTTTGTTTAACAATGAAAACAAAATATATATAATATAGAAAATTACATCCCTACATTTCAAAACTAAAAATGTTCTCTCTTCCTAACTAATATTCGTTTGGTGATGTATCAAATTGTAGTTTACTGTTTTTTATATCTTTTAATTATTTTTAAAAATCAATTTATGTCTTAACAATTCAAAGAAGATTTTAACCTTTCCCTTTTATAACCGAAGATGTTTACATAATAAATGAAGGTCTATTAGTGTTTTATATATCTAAGAGAACCTTTAGGAATGAGATTAGTGTTAGTATTTTGGGTTTGCAAACAAGTTTTCAAACTCCTGTCCTACAAATAAAGAGTTACTTGAAAAAATAGGAAACTAGTACGAATTCAACAATAAAAGAAGAAACTCATTTTAAGAAGCAAGCCGCTAGTGTCCGCATATCAGTAACCTGGCATCATGGGCACTTGAAAACTGATGCCTACAAAAGAGAAACATATCCACACTAGATTCAGAGACTACTATCTATTTAAGGCATGCACACAAATCTCACAATAAAAGTGCGTGTGATTAGGATGCAGAGGAAAGGGCATGGGTATGATTAAGAGTGAGGAAGGAATAGGAGGAAGACATGGACCAGGTGATATGAAGATCATCTCCCTGACGATTAGTGGGCACGCCAAGGGCTTTCCAGACGGCAGCAGAGGCATCAACAATGTTGTTACGACATGGCGGCTGATAACCGTGCTCGTCGTCGCATCCATGCAAGGAATCGCACTCATCCACCACTTTGGCCATCACGCTCCTCCCGTTCCCGCTTATTTTTATCATCTTTCCACACCGGCTTCGCTTGTCGAACCAGCCGGTGGAAAGCGCCACCACGTGCTCATTCTTCGTGTGGAATCTACCATCACAGCTGGGGTATTCTCCTTCAGAAAAGTCATTGAGAGTGAGTATTCCCGGGGTTGCAGAGGAGACGGTGGGGGAGCAGTCGAAGATAGGGTAAGTCTTGGAGGCGCTGCAACATTCCACTCCGATGTCGGTGTTACAAGCATCCTCTGAAGGAGGGTTTTTTCCGTTCATACTCCCCTTCGACTTGCACTCTCCCTCGCCGCCACCGCCGCAAATGGGGCTTACCACGTTGGGGTCATCAATGCACTTGCCGTTACTGCAAATCAATACACCGGGGCAGTCGTCCGGCGTTGTGCAACTTTGTCCACATCCTTCTCCTTCCTCGCCATTTGTGTAATTTGCTTGTGATATTATCAAAAATATGAAAACCGCAACCGAAAAGTTTCTTGTCATGTTTGAGATGTGGGAAAAGCAGGGCGGATTGCAAGCTTTTATAGACATCACTTGGCCTTCGTTACGTCAGCCAAAAAATCAATGCTAACGCTCAACACCCGATTTGCTACTGTTTTTTAATGTTTTGTTCTCGATTCTCAATGCTCGGAACGTTCAAGGACAGTGTTCTGATGAACGGTGTCTCCCATATTTTTTTACATTGGTTCAACGTATATAAACATGTAAGCATAAATTTACGATATGTGCATGCGAGTTGTATTTATGCCTGGTTCAGTAGCTATCTGTTCTACCTGTGAACACTAATCCCGCAGTTTTGCAGAGCTCTCAGGATTCTGAAATATCAGCGTCTTTTATATCGAGTCCCCACAATCCATCACTAGTTTATATTTATATTTAAATTTTCTTGATGATTCCTGACAATCCATCATTAGTTTTTGTTAATATTTAATTTCTTTGATTGAGCTCTTTAAAATAAGGATGTTCAAGTGCATCCTATGAATTAGGGTTCGTGATGCATCTACAGTGATATAGATACACCGTATGAGCATGATTTCTTGGAGTTGTTTATTCTCGACTTTTTAAAATTCACGAGGTTTTATGTAAGATTTCAAATAGCACAATTTGTAATTTAGGAGTTTTTTTTCTTCTAAAATGGCGGAATCTATTATGAAGGAAAATAAACTCTTCCAGAATCATTCAATCAAATGTATATGATTTGGTCTAATTGGATTAATTATTTGTTAAATTAATTGCAAGTGATAAGTTAGGGAAAGAGTATGCAAGGGTATGGATGGATGGATAGATGGATAGATAGAATGAGAGATCAACATAGCATATGATGTATTGGTGGATGTAGGAGTAGCTTTTCTCACATGAATGGTGGTAGGTTAGTTAATTATACATAAAATAGGTATGAAGGTTTAATACAACATATGAAACCCAAGTATCTTAAGAATATAACTATAAGGAAGGTGATATAGAGGAAGGAAAGACAATATGTGGTGGGAAACATGTAGATGTAGGGGTGGTGCCATATGAATACGTAATGCTAGTGGAAGGAATGATGTTGGAAGGTTGATCAATGTTGGGAGAGGGAGAGGAGATAGATGTATTAGCCATAATAGATGAATAAAAAACAGCACTAGCAACTTGTAAAATATATAATCCATATAGGTTATTGATGAAAATATTAAGAAATACAACCTAGTTATGTTGAATGTTTTAGCATTAACCAAAATTGTACTAATATTTGTTCAAAAGTTGGTTCATAAGGTGAGTCCCACGGGCATAATCTTGATTATTCTCTTGTTTATTCTCAATAAAAGTAGCATTACAAATATTCATATGATTGTATTACATGTAATCGTGAACTAAAGTTTAAACAAGAACTCCTTCTTTATAGAAGATTAGTATCACAAGCATCTCATGCCATAAGAAATAGACAAGACAGTAAAGCTAAGAAAAATAGCATTTAAGTTTAAAAGACAAATAATCAATGGTATATTAGATATGCAAATTAAACTCTAATGGGGTAGCCAATGTTTTTGATTAAGGGTAAACAGGTTTTAAGGGGACCAGAAACCTTGTACAACAGGTTTTGAGGGGACCCAAAACCCCATAGGTTTTGAAGGGAACCAAAACCCTCAGATTTTACCAGGATCTGGAACCCACAGTATAACACTGCTAAAAAAAAAGAGAATCAACATACCAACAACCACACCATAAAATAGACATAAAATCACCCCTAACACATAAACAAGGGTCTTACAAGGTGTGCAGGTGAGAAAAGCGAGATCGGGTGATTAGGACCTAATCCCACTTTTTCCAACACATTGGGAATACGAAAGAGCCTAGGGAGATAGATCAATTTGGCTACTTCTTATAAGAAAGAGAGAGCCAAGGATTACATCTTAGGGTTTCTATTCCTCTTGTTGCAAATGATGAGAAAAACTAGGGTTTGATTGATCAACTAGACTAGGAGATGAAGAATGAAGCATAAATGAGCTTGAAATTGCATAAACTTGCAAATCTGAAGTTGAGATACTGAAAGCATGAAAGGGGGGTGATTTTGGATGTGTACTTGATGATGCAAATTGAACCAAATTGACCAAGACAAGGGTGCCACACCACTGAACCTGAGAATCTGATAGAGAGCTATAACTGGAGAGATGAAATTTGAAGGTCCTGAAGTTGAAACCTGTTAAAAATGACTGATTTTGAGGGAGACCAGGGCACCACGCCCTTGTCCTTGATAATTTTATGCAAATTTGAGACTTTTGGGTGGTTCCTGTGCCTTTTCCTGATCTGAAACGACTTCTGGGTACTTGTTTTTGCACCTGCAACTGAAAAAGGGAAGGTTTGGGTGGCTATATAGGGTTTTTCCTCAGTCAAACCCCCGTGTTGGTGATTTCTACCTCCATAAGTAACCGATAATGTACTGAAAATGTGTGATAGAACCTTGTGTGTATACAAGATCCTAAAATGAAAGAAACTAGAGCTACCCTATGCATGAGAGTAAACCCTAAATGTGAATGTGAATGTAAATGACAATGCTTCAAACCAAATATGATAAATAATCTAAAGCATGAATGCAAATGTGCAAATTGATGTAAAGAATCTCATACAAAGACATGAAAATAACATGAAATCATACCAATCCCAAAGGGAGAGATATTGCAACTAGATCTCCTATTACTCTTCAATGTCTTCAAGGCTCCTAATTGATGATGAATGCTTGATAAAATGTAGTTGAATGTTGTTGAAGACTCCACATAGGCTTCTCTTTCACTACATAGAAGGCTCCTTGCGCTCCAAAACTTGCTCTTAGATTCTTAGATCCCTTCAAATGAAGACAGAGAGCTCTTATGTATGAAACCCTAGATCTTAATTTTGACTTGATTCTGTCTTTAGACCGACATAGGAATTGAATTTCCCGCCAATATTGGGGTTAAGCATTATAATATAATAGAATTATGCTCCCAAAATTTTGGGAAAAAAGTCGAGGACCATGTGCACTCCGGCCGCGGTCTGACCAACTTTTCACCAAATTTTTATAGCCGTTAGATATGATGATATTTGAGCGAATCCCAAAGTTACAATCGATTTCGAGGTGTTTTGATATGCGAAATCGGGCCTTAAAGGTTGAAATAGGACATAATTAAGTTTTATGATTAAATGATTTATTGAAGGAATAAAATGAAAAGGGGCACACTTAGGGTAAAGGGACCAATTTTATAACATATAAAGTGATGAAACATGACTTTAGATTTAATTAAATTAATTAATTAAGTTCTTAGAAGGAAATTAGAAATGCAAGATGCAAGACACACTAAGGCGGGTGCTAACCTAAGTGTGAAATTGTACCACCCTAGCAAGGGTGTACAATTTATGACACTACATCTAGCCCCCACTTTAGCAGTCATACGACATTACGTGTATATGCAAGCTAAAGTACAAAAAAGTAAACATTCATGAAAAAGGATATATCCATAAGTTATCGGACGAAGCCCCCATCGGTATCTGTGGTACACAGTTAGGAACCACACCCTACAAAACCACATGTTAGATAAAATCAAAAAATCACCTAAATTCTTACTAAGGAAGGTGATGAAATTCACGGGTAGCTATATACACCCCTATTTTGGCTTGCTAATTTTAGTGAGTTGAAATCGGGTATCACGTTTACCACATCGAATTATGAAAGAAGATTGATGACAAATGCTCACAAGAAGAATCGATACAAGATAAAAAACTAATGGAGAATCATTTGGTAAGAAAGCGAACTAAGCCTCAATTCCAACACAACAAAGAGTGTGAGGATTTGAGAGCTCTGTAACACAAGATGAAAGATTTAAATGGGAACAAATGCAAGAGATATAATCCAAAAATGCAACTCCATAAAAGAAATTGAAATGACACCAAAGAGAGATTATTTATAGCAACACTCTGCTAAAAGAAGACAAGAGATCCTCATCAGGGATATGCATGTGCACAAAATATAAGGGTTTATTATAAAAGATACTACTCAATGAAGAAAAGAAATTGATGAATGATCAAAGACTTCCTACACCAAGGAGGAGGTCCCAATTAAGGATATGTACTTAAGATCCCCATTAGGGATGCTTGTTCCAATATGAGAGAAGGAATTCAAATATGAATACACCTCTAAAATCAATAATAAATCCTTATAGAGGACACTACTTCACAAAGGGGAAATTTTAATCTCAAGAAGGAGAGATGTTTGAAATCGCTCTTGCCCCCCATATATAGGGAGAAGAGATGAGATAGAAATAGGCTATTATGTTGCTTCCAAAAGTATTATTGCATGTGAAATTGTACCATCATGAATGACAATGATCCCCTAGTAAGTGAGCTACCAATGTCACATAATGATGGGCATTATAATAGCCATAAATGCTATTTAAAGACATGATAGATTGAATGAGGTATTTGAATATGACATGTTAAATTCTCTACTATAAGCAAGATTAAAAACTTGTATAAGATGATGAATGTTAAAATGTCTTTACAAAGAGAGAAGTTTATAGTAGTAGAATAGGCCACTAAGTGATACTTTTCTTGCACACAAGAAAGATTAGGAGAGGGATAAGTGTAATTCATTAGAGCCTTATTCCTAGAAGAAGGGATTTTACAATAAGTAGAAGATAAATTATCACAAGTGGGATTAGAAATCTCTTGAGGAGATTCACAAAGAGAATTGTTCATCACCAAGATTTCCTTATGAGGGGGAATATGCATGTTGAAAGAAGTAAAAGATGATTTAATTGAGGTGAGGTTATCATCACTACTAAATATAGAATTCACATTGAGAGATGTTTTTTTACATGCTTTGGTGAGATTAATGAAGCTTTGTGTGTGGTATGTTCTACAGGAAATTTATTTCCTTGTTCATTTGCACCACAACCATTGCCATCATAGCCACTCTTAGCTAAAATGTGAAAACCAGGACCATAAAGGGATGCCAAATCAGAAAGAGATGGTTGTGCCTCATAGGTCTCAGTGCTATATGAATTAGAGGAAGTATTTGAAGACTCATTTGAATTAGAAGCATCCACAAAGTGGTTACTTAGTTGTTTAGACAAAGTGGGTTTCTCTTTAGGTTCCTCCTTAGATTTCTCCTTCTTAGTCTTAAATTATTTCTGAGATACTCTATACTCTCCTACAAAAGTAGGGGTAAAGTCTAGAGATCCCTAATCATCATCTAAGAGCACTCCTTTGGGGGAAAAGATATCCTTGGGAGGAGATTCTGATTGAGTAGAAGAATCAGGAGTACTAGAAGGAAAAAAACCATTAAAGGAAATAGATGTATTTGAAGAAGTAGGAGGATTGGGACAAGAATGGGAAGTAGTTGAACAAGAATATCCAGGTTTTAATGGTTCTCGAAGTTTGATATCAGCTAATAAGGTGTATGTCATATTTTTATAAATGAACCTGACTTGCCTATGCAAAGTTGAGGGGACAACTTGCATGCTATGAATCCAAGGTCTCCCTAATAGAAGATTATATTTCAAATTACCAGACATAACATGAATAGGTGTAGGTAACACAACATGACCTACCCTAACAGGCAAGGTTATGACACCTAGACATTGTTTAGCAACATTATCAAAGCCTCAAATAGTAAGAGAAGCAGGTTTGATGAGAGAACAATCCACTTTAATCTTATCCAATAAGTCTACACCACAAACATTAAGGCCAGATCCATTGTCCACAGGGGTTTATTTTATAGCACTATTGTGGATACTAACCACAATCATAAGAGGATCATATCGATTTTGAATTTCATGAGAAAGTAACTCATCTTGTGTGAATACAATTTGAGCTTTGGGTGAGTTTGTAGGATCAATAAAAGAAGCCATGTTATTAGGTGTCATTGCATGTGGGACATCTAAGTTTTTTGAAGCATCTTGTAACATCCCATGATAAGAAGGTGAAGTTTGAACCAAATCCCAAATAGAAATCTTGGCAAGAGTAGCTTTAAGTTGTTCAATGAGATCATACTCCTTACTAAGAGTTTGTGATATACGAGGTGCTTGAGGAAGAATAGGTTGAGGATCAAGAAGAGAAGTTGGGATAACTAGAGGAGGATTAGGTTGCTTATTGTTTCTTGTGTTGTAGGTATGAGCAACCGTATGATAAGTCTCTCCAGTGATTTTCTTAGCATACTCACAAGGGCTCTTAGTAGGATAACCTCGTTGCATAGTAAGAATAGGTTTCTTAGGAGTACAAAAATAATCATCGACATAACCACCTTGAACCACTAAGATAGGCTTACATTGGGAATTTTGAGTAGGACAAGCACCTTGAACTATGAAGAGGGGTTTATTAGGTGTTTCATTCTCATGTATCAAATTGATTGAAGATGGTTTAGGAATATCAAAGGCGTCCTTATGAATTTTAGAAGAATAATAGACAACATTGTTGGAAGAATTATTGATAGAATCTTCTTGCACTAAAATGTTATCATGGATAAGATCAATGTTAGGAGATAGACTAGAAGTAGACATTGATGTTTTAGAAGGAAGATTATTAGTAGGAAAGGTAATATCATCCTCCATCATCAAAGGATCTACATGGGGAATAGACTTTGTAGGAGAAGGATAAAAAATACTCTTTAAAATTTTACCTTTGAGAGGGAGACCTTTGAAAGAGATGTCAACAATCTTACCTTGAACTACGATATCCTTATGAGTAGAACCTAGTTGAGTAGAGGGAGATGCTTTATTTTTAGAGGGAGAATGATTGAGATTCATGGAAGGTGAGATGCTATCAAGGAAGTTATCAATCATGATTTCATCCCCTTTGGCTAGGATTCTCTCATGGGGTAGAGAGTAATCAACACCTTCTTATAATGGTTCATCCCAAATAGTGAGGTCATTGAAAGGAAGATCTTGCACAAAGATGTCTTGATTGTTATTGCCAATTTCGGGAGAAGGGATAACATTGCTCATTAATTCTTCATCCTTAAGAGGGAGAGCATCACTACATGTGTTTAAATAATCCTCTTGCCTCAAATTGTGTTCAATAGGATCTTTAGGGGAGAGAGCATTAAGGAAATTGATTATGATTTCATCTTCTTTTTCTAAGGCATCTTTATGGGCAAGACAAGCTTCAGGGCAAGGAGAAGCATTTCTCATTAATGCATCATCTCTAGTGGGAATTTTGTTGAAGTCAAAAGAGGAAATGCCATCACTAGGAAAAGTAGGGAAAATACCATCTCATTGCACAAAATGATATTCATGAGGGGAATGCTATTTAGGAGGGAGATGAACATCTTTCTCTAAAGATTCTTTCTTAGGAAGGAGATCTTTGAAAGAAGTGCTCATAACCTCTTGTTGCACTAACATGCCCCCATTGGTAAGACCAAATTTAGGAGATGATAAGTCAATGTCCATCAATACCTTTTCAATTAGAGAGGCATACTATAAAGAAGGTAAAGTAACACTAAGAAATGTGTTTATTATATCATCCTCTTCCTCTAAGATAGCTAAATGGGAAGGGCACATTTTAGGAGATTTGTCAAGATCACTCTTCAAATTTTTTCATCCTTAGAGCATGAGAGAGTTTTGAAGGGGTTGGTAAAAAATATTTTAGGTACTAAAATGTTGTCATAGATAGGAGGGGGTTCTTTAAGAGAGGGAAACATTAAAACAAGGGAAGCTAACCCATTATCACATTTAGGAAATGAATGCATCATGACAAAATTTTTCCTCTTTCAAATGATAACATATGCAAAATAGAAAGAAATGTTAAATTTTAACCAATGAAAGCAATCTAAATGTTGATTTAGAAAAAAATGTGTGAGTGAAATGTGTTCCAAAATCAGATCTGAAATTAATGATCCAAATTAAGCTATCCACAAGTTCAATTTTGAAAAAAAAAAAGAGGGTTTTTTACAAAATTGACCTCTATTTTTTTTGAAATTTGCAAGGAATTGAAACTTGTAAATGTAAATTTGAATTTGAAATAGAAAAAAATACTCAGATCTGAGAACATAAATCATAATTGAAGAAGGTTGGATTCATGTCGGGTTCACCAAAATGTGGAGGTGGGAAAAGCGAGATCGGGTGACTAGGACCTAATCCCACTTTTGCCAACACATTGGGAATACGAAAGAGACTAGGGAGATAGATCACTTTGGCTACTTCTTGTGAGAAAGAGAGAGCTAAGGATTACCTCTAAGGGTTTCTATTCCTCTTGTTGCAAATGATGAGAAAAACTAGGGTTTGATTGATCAACTAAACTAGGAGATAATGAAGCATAAATGAACTTGAAATTGCAGAAACTTGCAGATCAGAAGCTGAGATACTGAAAGCCTGAAAGGGGGAGGATTTTGGATGTGTACCCGATGCTGCAAACCGAGCCAAGCTAACCAGGACAAGGGTGCCACACCACTGTCCTTGAGAATCTGACAGAGAGATGTAACATGAGAGATGGAATTTGAAGGTCTTGAAGCTGAAACCTGTTGAAAATGACTAATTTTGAGGGGGACCAGGGTGCCAAGCCCCTGTCCTAGGTAGGAATAGGGTGCAACGTCCCTGTCCTTGACAAGTTTCTGCAGATTTGAGACTTCTAGGTGGTTCCTGTACCTTTTCCTGATCTGAAACCGCTTCCGGGTACCTGTTTCTACACTTGCAACTGAAAAAGGGAAGGTTTGGGGGGCTATATAGGGTTTTGCCTCAGTCAAAACCCTGTGTAGGTGATTTCCATCTCCACAAATAACCGATAATATACTGAAAATGTGTGTGCTAGAACCTTGTGTGTATGCAAGATCGTAAAATGAAAGAAACTCGAGCTACCCTACGCAAGAGAGTAAATCCTAAATATAAATGTGAATGTAAATGAAAATGCTTCAAACCAAATATAATAAATGATCTAAATCATGAATGTAAATGTGCAAATTTATGTAAAGAAGCTCATACAAATACATGAAAATAACATGAAATCATATTAATCCCCAAGGGATAGATATTGCCACTATATCTCCTATTACTCTTCAATGTCTTCAAGGATCCTAATTGATGATGAATGCTTGATGAAATATTGTTGAATGTTGTTGAATGTTGTTGAAGACTCCACATAGGTTTCTATTTCACTACACAGAAGGCTCCTTATGCTCCAAAAACCTGCTCTTAGATTTTTAGATCCCTTCAAATGAAGAAAGAAAGCTCTTATGTATGAAACCCTAGATCTTAATTTCAACTTGATTCCGTATTTAGGCCAACCTAGGAATTGAATTTCCCGCCAATCTTTTGGTGTTAAGCATTATAATATCATAGAATTATGCTCCTAAAGTTTTTGGGAAAAAAGTCGAGGACCATGTGCACTCCCGCCACGGTCCAACCAACTTTTTACCAAATTTTTGGGGCCATTAGATATGATGATATTAGAGTGAATCCCAAAGTTACAACTATTTTGAGGTGTTTTGATATGCAAAATCGAGCCTTAAAGATCGAAATAGGACATAATTAGGTTTTATGATTAAATGATTTATTGAAGGAATAAAATGAAAAGGGTCACACTTAGGGTAAAGGGCCCAATTTTATAACATGTAAAGTGATGAAACATGAATTTAGATTTAATAAAATCAATTAATTAAATGCTCAAATGAAAATTAGAAATGCAAGATGCAAGACACACTAAGGTGGGTGCTAACCTAAGTGTGAAATTGTACCACCCTAGAAAGGTATACAATTTATGACACTACGCAAGGCTCCCATAACCTACAAATGTTTCCATGGGTGTTTCCAAGTACCCATCACCTTCAACAACACCAGATTACAATAAATCAATATATTCTCACAATCTGGACAAATGGGGTTTTGAAGGGCTCCCTTAGCCTTCATCATGAGTTTTAAATTGTCTCTCACAAGCAACAAACAAGGGTTTTCCCAGGGTAAGTGCAAGGTAATGGGTCATATATTGGCAGAATTCCACGTGTTGGAAAACACACTCTTAGAAACGGGGGCCCGTTTTAAAAAAAACAGGGTCCCGTTTTTAAAAAACGAGGGCCTGTTTTTGCTTCGGACCCCTGAGGCAAAAAGTAACGGGGGCCTGAGGCGAAAATAAATGGGCCCCCATTTTTTTCTCAAATGGGGCCCCGCTTGGAAATGAAATGGGGGCCCGTTTTTTAAAAATGGGCCCTCGTTTCTAAATTCGATTTTACCCATTTTTTCGGGTGCATTTTGTCATTTTTACCTACAACTGAAGTGAGAAAAGGAGATAAAAAATGGCCCCCCCCATGCCATGGATTCCATTTCAAGCCTCCACCACTATCTTAGGTACACATTCGATCATCCATTTTCAAAATTTTTAATTTTCTTGTATATTTTTCCTATTTTTTGAGTATTATTTAAGTTTTTTTGGTATTATTTAATTTTTTTTAAAAGTAGCCTATAAGTAAATTTGTTTTTACATTTGTAAATTCTTAATTTTGATTTGAAATATTCTTCAATAGTTAACCCTAAACCCTAAACCAAAATCAACAAATTTAAAAATCAAAACCAAATCTAGATAGTTAACAAAACAAAATATCAAATTTACAAGATACAAGATATCTCACAAACATCAAAATCAAAACCAAATCGAAACAAAATCGAAAGTAAATGGAAATCAAAACCAAAACCAAATCGAAACAAAACCAAAACTAAATGGAAATCAAAACCAAAACCAAATCGAAACCAAACTGAAACTAAATGGATGTGTCAAAACCAAAACCAAAATGAAATATCATGGCATATGTCATGGCATAATAGGACCTATTATGCCATGACATGACATAAAAGGACCAATTATGGACCTATTATGGCATGTCATGACATAATAGGACATATCATGTCATCATGGCATAATATGTCCTATTATACCATGATATGGCATAATAAAGTCAAACTATGACCTCTCAAATGTGTCGAATAAAGAAAATGAACTATATGCTATTGAGCATAGATAATGTTAAGTGATGTATGCATAATCATGTCTATTAAATATTATGAAAGAGACGCTAGTGTATGAGTTATCATAAAGTTTCTGTCTCAATCTCAATAGTTTTTTTTCCTTTTTTCTTTCACTTTATAATGATTATCAACTTGTTTGACCAAGTGCTCTTCCTCTATGTTAAAAGTCCTAACATTGTAACTTAATTCAACCTAATGGTGTAAACTGAACATTAACACATATATTCTTACACATGGAAGTGGTGGGCTACCAAGTTCAAGGTCATCCATAGCTCTAAATGTAAACCTCAAGGGTCTCATTCATGATGACCCTACTTAGATATTCCATTTGGTAAATCAAAGGCTTTGTAGTTTATACACCAATATTAGAGGGATTTAATTCTCTCCTCTTGTATAATATCTCTAATTTCTTAATGAGACCTTCAAAACATGAATATTCATTAAGAATTAGCCATTGACATAGTCAAATTATTATAGATTTGATAACTATTTTCCTATTATTCCATGATATGACACAATAGGACCAATTATGGACCTATTATGGCATGTCATGGCATAATAGGACATATTATGCCATCATGTCATATTAAGGCATGCCATGGCATAATAGGAATATAGTAGGTCCTATTATGCCATGACACATTATGCCATGATGGAAAATTATGTTCCTATTATGCCATGTCATGGTATGATAGGACCAACTATGGACCTATTATGCCATGTCATGGACACATTATTTCATGATGGTATAATATGTCCTATTATGCCATGAAATTGCATAATAGGTCCATAGTTGGTCATGTCATACCATGACATGGCATATTAGGACCTATTATGCCATCATGGCATAATAGGTCCTATTATGTCATGACATGCCATAATAGGTCCTATTATGTCATGACATGCCATAATAGGTCCTATTATGTCATGACATGCCATATTAGGTCCCTTTATGCCATTTCATGGCATAAAGGTCCTATTATGCCATGTCATGGTATGATAGGACCAATTATGGACCTATTATGCCATTATAAAAAATGTTGCATGTTGCACCATGTTGTCTCAAAAATATAACCCGACATCAAAAACCATACTAGAACTATCAAGATCTTTCCATTAAGATATGTTAGTTTCCTCACCAATCACATCACCATCTACATGCAAGATAGTCAATGAATTCATGAAATCCATAGTGAAAACTACTGAGACATCAAGAGACTTTACTTGTAGTAAGATTTGATCCACTATAGTAGATTTCAAATGGACTTTGAATCTTTCAATTAAAGAATTTGTGAGACTTGGGTTAAAAATTTATAGGAATTTTTGTTTTTAGGTATTGGGCCTTTCAATTAATAAACGAAAAAATTTAACCACTTCTAGCAAGCCACCATTCCAATTCTTTAAATCACATATGTACCAAAATTGTTCTTAATCCTCATTAGGCAATACAAAAGTTACCACTATTAGTTATTGGTACCTTTCTAGTGCCTTGGGTCATTTTTAGGTGACCATGTGGCCTTTTGGGCTATTCTAGTGGGTTATGGGAAGTCAAAAAAATAGGCAAGATGTTTTAAATTTCATGAATTAGATAAAATCTATAATTAAAACCACAATTTGAGCTATTGGACATTGGGGTAACTAAAACTTAATTTTAGAAGAGGGAAATCCAAATGTATAACCTTAAGTAATTAACATTACTCTTCAAATTTTAGATATCAAAGTTTAGGCTTGATTCATACCTAGTACCATTTCAAAGGAAATTCTAATTCTCAATCTTTGATGGGAAATATTTAGCAAGTTATCAAGTCAAAATATTTAGAAGGAATCAAGGAAAGAGAAATAAGGTGGGAGGATGGATGAAAGTTTGACTTAAAAAAATAATGAAAGAATCAATATAGCTAGAGAATTAAGCATAACTTGAATAAGTGTTAGATGAAGAGATGTTTGACAACTCAAAAAGGAAGCAAGGATGACAATTTTTAGAAGGTGGGTTATTGAAATGACAAGGATGATAAGGAACAAGTAGCTAGGTTAAGGGATGATTATGGCATAATAGGTCCTATTATGCCATGACATGCCATAATAGGTCCTATTATGACATGAAATGACACAATAGGACCGTTTATGCCATGTCATGGCATAAAGGTCCTATTATGGTCCTATTATGCCATGCCATGGTATGATAGGACTAATTATGGACCTATTATGCCACATCATGGCATAATAGGACACATTATGCCATGATGGCATAATATGTCCTATTATTCCATGACATTGCATAATAGGTCCATAGTTGGTCCTATTATATCATGTAATGGCATAATAGGACCCGATGCTCTGCAAAAAGGATTAGAAAATCTGTTTGATGGCAACACACACAAGAGCACAAGAAACACATGTTAGTGTTAGCAACAAAAGATTATCCTAAACAGGCATATCAAGAGAGATATTAAGCATGAAATAGAAAGCATACAAATATAGAATAGATAAACTATACTCCTCCAAATGCTAATCAAGATGCTCATAGTTGCTCCTCCCTTGTTCCTCTCCTCTCCAAGTTCCACATGAGTGTAGCTCTCAGCTTTTAGCACTAGCCATGGATGCCATATGGAGATTCAAGATGGTTGGATGTGATAAACAAATTCTATGCAAGTGTAGATAGTGATGCTATGAAAAATCTCTATGATAATACCAGTATAACAACAATACTCTAATGCTTCCTTCCTTTTCTTGAGGAGAAGGGTTCTATTTATAGAAGAAATGGGGAAATGAAGGGTTAAGATTGAGGAATCTTAACAAGGGTTAGGATTGAAAGATATTCAATCCATGTGAGACTTTCAACCCAATTCCATGTTGACAAGTGTCACCATGAGGAGGCTCTAGAGGAGAGATAAGGAGCATTGAATGCTCGAGGGGACATGATGGTTACCCTAGGGGGTTGGGTTAAGGTTAGGTTAATGGATATTCCTTTTATCCAAGGGATAAATGAATGTGCAAGGGTTAAATGGTTACCTTAGTCAAAGAAATAAATGATTTGAAGAGACCCATGAGTCAAAAGGATGGTTAAGTTAGAGGAAAGTCTCTAACCAAAGGTAAAAGGTGAGTTAACCATAAATGGTTAAGTAAGAGCCTTTAATGGTTTGGAAGACTTTAGAGGTTAACCATTTGAAGAATTAAAGCCTTAAATGCCTTTCAAAGACTTTGAGGGCTTTGAGAAGTGACCCCAAGCTGCTTAGGAATGTGACAATATTTAGGGGATGGATTAGGCTAATTAGGAAGGGGTTAGAAGAATCTAGAAGGGGGTTAGGATTGCAAGTGGGTTTTGTAGGAGAATGCAAGTGGGAGGAATTTTGGGATTTTCAATTGAAATAAAATCATTTATTTCAATTAAATGGTGTAATTTGTATTTGGATAGATATTTAAATAAATATTTATTTATTTAAATGTGAATGTGAATTTTGGATTTAAACAAATCTTAATTTATTTACATGAGAAAAAGGAAGATAAAGCATTAAATGCTTGAAGACTTTAAGGGAAACCTTTAAAGGCTTAAGAAGACTCTAGAAGGAAGCCATTAAGTTTGAAGACTTTAAGGGAAACCATTAAAGGTTTGAGAAGACTCTAGAATGAAGCCATTAAGTCTGAATACTTTAGGGAAACCATTAAAGGTTTGAGAAGACTCTAGAAGGAAGCCATTAAGTTTGAAGAATTTAAGGGAAACCATTAAAGGTTTCAAGTGGGTGAGGATAAATAGGATTTTAAATAAATTAAATAAAACTTTTATTTAAATCATTTATCCCCCCACTTGCATTTTCCTACAAATGCAACTTGCAACCACAAGTTGAAATGAATTAAATTTATTTTAATTAAAATCCTATTTTCCCTCACCCACCAAATCCACTTGCACTCCTAAACCCCCTTCTATATTTTTCTAAACCCTTCCTAATTAACCTAATCCATCCCCTAATTATTGTCACATTCCTAAGCAACTTGGAGTCACTTCTCAAAGACTTCAAAGTCTTTATAAAGCATTAAATGCTTCGTGTGTTCAACAAATTAACCTCTAAAGTCTTCCAAAACCACTAATGGCTCTTACATGACCATTAATGGCTCTTACATAACCATTTATGGTTAATTCAACTTGCACTCATGTGTCTCCTCAAGCACTTATTGCTTTGACCATGGTTATCCCTTTTACCTTTGCACAAGAGTTTATCCATTGGATAAAAAGCTTTATTCTTTGAATAAAGAATTTATTTGCTCAACCCAACCTTGAACTTAACTCCCAAGTTAACCCTCAGGTCATGTCAAGCATTTTGCTTATTCCTTCTCCTCTCAACCTATCTCATATTGACACTTGTCATCCTGGGATTGGGTTGAAAGTCCTCACATGGATTTGATATCATTCAATCCTGACCCTTGTTGAGATTACTCAATCTCAACCATCCATTGCTCCTTTTTTCCTATAAATAGAGCCCATTTCTTCATAATCCAGATCCTGAAAACTTGTGTGCATCTAAGTTATAGTAAATTCTAGAGAGCATTTTAGCTTAAATCACTAATATCTTGTTATTTTGGCCTAAAATAAATCATTTTAGCATCATAGCAATATTAGCTTTTATTCACATTTGCATATCATGTTAGAATAAACATTTCAATCTTGAACCTCCATAAGCATCCATAGTGCAAAAAGCTGCTGAGAGCTACACTAGTTTGGAACTTGGAGAGGAGAGGAACAAAGGAGAAGGAGCTAAGAGCATGGTAGAAGGCATTTGGAGATGTCTTCTTGCATTTACTTTCGTAGTTAAATGCTTTACTTTGTTTTTGGTGTCTCTTTTGATATGCCTGCTTAGATTAGTCTTTGATTGAATAACACTAACTTTGATCATTGTTTCTTGTGTTTTGTGTGTTATTCCACCATAGGTTCTAGTCTAACCTTCCCCCATTTCACAGAGCATCAATTGGTATTTCGATTCTTGGACAAACTAGTAAATCCAGGGAGATTCAGAAATGACTACTAGATTGAGGAATGCAACAGAGTCTATCTATGCTAGTCTACTCAAATAGAAATTCCAGGTAAAATCTAGAACACCTACATCCCGCGTTTTTAATTTTTGAATCTCATGGTTTACCGTTTATATTGTAGAAATAAAATTAGGGGTTCAATTTGAGGGTTAGCATTATTTTGAACCATTAACAGTACCAACAATGGGGAAACCGGATAGTACAGCTAAAACCCGAGTGAATAAAAAATAGACTTAACCAAACTGGTTAAAATAGCAAGTTTCACTGATGAATACCATGATAAATATGACCCTGTTATCCATGGTAGAAAGTGAATCACATAAATCAAATATGCATTGTCTAATAAGGCGAGAGATCCAAGTAGGGCAAAATATACTGTCTTTAACATAATGTTAAATGCAAGTACAAATAAAATTATATCGTGGTATGTTGGAATTCCCAGCATGGAGTACCTTGAAGTATTCCCTTGCCTAGAAATTGTCATGGTCTGTGCCCAAAATTATTATGAAGATAGAAAAGCAATTATCAATAAAAATACTAAAGAGGAAATTTTGTCCATAACTAAGGAATAATTTTCTCATTTTTTGAACCTAGTGTTTGAAGCACAAAACTCAAACATCCAAATTGACCAAGGAAAGCTGGCAGAGGAATATGACAGAATCGATGCAAATTAGAAAGATTCATTTATCAAAGGTCTAATAGTGCATGACCTACTCGATTGGATCGGAATAATAAGCCTCCTTATGATTAAAATATTTTTTTGCCATGGGTTCATGATACTATTTCCTTGCTAACATTTTGTCTGGGATTTGAAAATGATAGGGAAGTGGGTGCCAACCTTCTTAAAATGATTTTTAATATCCATTGTGTAACAAAATCAGTAAGATTTAATTTTGTTGAGCACATTGTTCAATCTATGCAAACACAATTACTAATGATTAAAATAGGTTCATGTAAGACATTTAGGTTCACATCCTACTTGTGCTATCTTCTTCTATCAAATTATCTTGTAATATTTAGACCAACAAGCTTCACATTGAGGTCTATAGGATTGATGAGAAGACTCAGAACATAACAGAGTGTCCAATATATGAATGGACACCTAAGATAAGGATAGATGATAATAGAAAGAACTACAACCATTTTGTAGACTTCTTTTTGGCACCAATGTATAATGAAATTACAAGCACTCCAATGCCTAGATTGCTTGTGTCTTGTAGAGATTGCATTCAACTCGGAAGTCAAATATAATTGGTTGACTGTTTCTTCCTGGAAGAATACACTGTGTTAAGGTTTTATGGATCATAAATAGAACCCTACAAACTTCCAATACATGTGACAGAGGGGTTTTGCATTGGAATATGTACGGAAGTTGGAGAGCACAAATGTACTCTTTCATGGTCAACAAAAGAAGAGAATATTTCCTTCCTTGCCTTTCTCATGTGGATGGTTCACATTGATAGAAAAGCATTCAAAGTGGCACATGATTTTTTGACAATTTTTAGCTTTGGTGTTGAGGGACACTAGCAGTATGATCTACTCAGCATCATTCAAACAAGGCTTAAGAAAAATGGGAACTCTAAAAGGTTATATCAACATGAAAGTAAACCATTTATATAAAAGCTTAGAAACATGGACTCCTGGGATGAGGTAAAAAAAGAGATGGAGAAAATTGTCGCTGACAATAAAATTTCAATGGAAGAATTGTCATCACAAATTATGGCATTGCACACACAGAAAACAACATAGCAGGGCATCCAAAATCAAAATGAAAATAGGAGGTCCTATAATTTCTACCAAAAATTTGTTAATCCATCTAACAAATCTATTCCCAAAAAAATATAGCAAGAATATAAAGCCAGACATTGGACTCAAACTAAAATAAATTATTTTTGGACTATGAGGAAGAATCTCGGAGAACCAAAGACCAGTACAGACTTTGATGAAATGGATGAGGATATTGAGTTAAGCAAATTATAGAATATGGAGCATCCCATAGAAGGATATGAGAGAATTAATGATTAAAATGAGTATGAGGTTGAGGTCACTCGAATAGCTACTACAGTCTCTGCAAAATTGAGTGGAATCGATGCTTCCATGAAAGAAAAATATAGCAAAGGGGCGAACATTGTGGAAAAAATGGGTTTTGAAGGTGGTGGTCTAGGTCCCAAAGGAGAAGACCCTTGGTTTCCACTGGAGGTACCACTTCCATCAAATTCAAAATCAAAACGTCCTGAGAAACCATTCATTGGACTTGGTTCATCAGATTTGTCACAGAAAGGTACTACTCATTACCCTACATCTCCATTTCAATTTGTTAGAGCTTCAAATCCACCTTGTGTAGACACTCAGATTCAATCACAACCACTACCACAACATGGTATTCCTATTGGTGGTGAATCAAGTGCTACTGCCACTGATGGGGAATCTTGGGATAGTATTCCTATTAGCGTTCAAGCAAGTGCCACTGCCATTTGTGGGGATGGCATGGGTACTAATACTATTTTTCTTGATCAAGTGCAACAACAAGATATCTCTCGCAAGAGGACAATAGTAGTAGATACTATACAGAATCCTAGTGATCAAGGCAATGTGGAATAGAAAAAGGTTATGACAACAATGGCAAATACAAAAATACCTTCAGAACAAACCCCTCAAAAGAGTATAAAAACTACACTTGCAAGTGATAGTGGGACAGGATTAGGAATGGCTTTTGGTACTCCTCAAAATGCATTAGTTAGAACCACACACATAGGTGGAGCCTCATATATCACTGCAAGTGTTATTTCACCTTTCAAACATTCAATTGCTTCAGCAAACCCAAATTTTCATTATAATGATTTCTTTAGTAAATTTGCACAAGTTATAACAAATATGAATTAAAAAAAATAAAAAATTGAAGAGGGGTGCCCTTACTGCAGCTTTAGAGGAACAACCTACATCGAATAGGGTATTCCCACATATGACCCAAACAAAGATATGATGGAGTTCATGGTTGTTATGCCCCCAAATAAAGATAAAAATCTACCACATAATCAGATAGATTCCTCTGAATTTCATGTTAGCACCCTCCAAATGGATTTTTCCAAAGTTAAAAATGTGGACAAATTAGTGTGTCAAAAAAGACCAACGAAGTGATCTACACTTCACTATTCAAGGTGGAGAGAGAAAAATAAGCTAGAGAAACAAATAGAAAAGTTACAGGCAAACCTGGAAAATGAAAAAGAAAAAAAGGAAAGTAGTAGAAAACAAGTGTAATGAATTACATAGAATGATAAAGATTCGGCCTCTACATCAACAATTACAGAGTAGGAACAGATGGAGACAAAGTTGAAGGAACTGAGGGAAAATTTGGATGGAAGCATTAAAAGTTTTGATAATGAAAGAGCCACTTTAACAACATTATATAAAAGCCTGGAGTCTGATGTTGCCTTAAATAAAAATTTATAAAACCAATAGGAGCATGAGACAAAAAAGAAAAACATTTGGAAAAGAATGCAGAGGAAGAAATTAAAAAATGTGCACAAATGAAAGAAGAGTTGCAGAATGCAAATAATAAAATTAAAACTTCGAAAGACAATATGAAAAATAAAGTGAAGTATATAAAAGAAAACATTTGGGGGCAAATAATGCAGAGGAGTGACAAGTTGTCTAAATGGTTTGAATTGAATGAAAGTCTGAGAGTATTTTTTTGGAAGCTCAAAGACTACATTGAGAAGAACATAAATGTTTATTCAAAGGAGAATATTGCAAAATAGATTTTGCAAGAAGTCTCCAGTACTAGTGACAACTATTTGGCATCCAAGGGAATTAAGATCCGCATTGATGCCTCAGTAAAGGCATCATCTATCATTCAAAAATGCTAGAAACTAAGGTAAGCACAAGAAATTATGAATAAAGCTGGGAAAAAGATAATTAATCTGCAAGAAAAGACAACCAAATTGTTAAATATCAGTTTTCTGAAGAGTGTGAACACATCAAATAAATTCATTGGAAAAGAAGCTTTCAAAAAAAGGATGGAGGACAAAATGAAGTCTGAATTAGACTTGCTTCCTCAGGACACAACTCCTCACAACTTTCTGAATTTCATCAAACCATTGAAAACTTTGTATGCAATATTGGATGAAACAATGGAGTCAAGTCACTCTTCCAAATATGGATTGTTGACGAAGTTGCAGTTGACTTACTATACTTTAAAATAAACTGGACTTCCATCAAACGGAGAGTGGAGCACCCTACAAAAATTGGCACAAAGATCTCATGAATCATAGTATGTATTGCATAGTTTTCTACTTTTACTCTTAATTTCAAGGTTTTCTACTTTTGGCATCGCTTGAAATAACTCTATTTTATGAATAGGAAAATTGCAGCACTCAATATTACTAATCCAGCCTATGATGCACACCTTCAGCCTTGTAAATTTTTAGTCTCAAATTCTCTCAAATTTTAACTTTTCTGCCTTTCTCTATTTCTGATTTCTAGGTTTTGTGCACTATTATTCTCTATATTTAATTTGTCATAGCTTGATTTAAGTTTTAAGTTTGAACTCTATTTTTTGAACAGGATGAGGAACCATGTAGCAGTTGCTAAATTTCCAATCCGGTCTACGATGGTCATAGATACCGCCAACCTTGTAAAATTGTACACTGTTTGTGATATTGATGGGACAATAGATTTAGTGCCTTGGTAATTTATTTTGATGTTGATTCTTCACATGTTGCAAATAGACCTAAAGTTTTTGTTGCTCCCTTGCTTCTATAAAAGGGAATTCAAGGCCATTTGCAAAGGTAACTGAAATTTCGTACTATTTTGCATAGAGAATCACACAAAGTTGTGTATTTAATGGATTGTATCATATGGATATATTTTAAAGAATTAAATGAAAATATAAACATGTCTAAATAAACATCACTCTATCAATAAACATATTACACTGTTTTATTTTTCTATTTTCTATCTGAAATTAGAAAGTTGAAAAATGCAATTGCAAATCAATATTAAATTTTAATTGCAAAAAGTTGACAGACACATAAAATATCATCAAGTTATCAACCACAATAATAAGTTTTTGTAATATGAATGATGAGATATAGTAATAAGGTTAATAAATACCTAGGAACTGCTAGTGCTAAATCTCTTAAAGTTGTCATTCCTCCTCAACAAATTCAGAGCTTCCTTGATTCTTGTCTGTGTTTTCTTCACTCTGAGTCTGCATACCTCCGCTGAACTGCATCTCAATGCTACTAGTAGGTCCAGTACATGAGTCAATCGTCTCACTGCCACTTTGGTTTGAAGTGTTTCCCAAACCTCTTCTTTCACATTTGGACCTCTAGATTTTCAGTGCCCTATTATAAGGAAAAGTGTGGACATCATACCTAGATGTATAGAGCCTCAAGCAATTTTCCAAATTCTTGTCTAGTTTGTTTCTTAGCTTTGATTTTAGGAATCCCAAAGCATTGAAAACTCTCTCATCCTCCACCGAACCCAATATCATGGTAAGACATAAATCGGCAAGCTTGAAATAATTTGATATTGTATCACGCGTCACTTCACTCCGAACTAGATTTTTCCAAAGCCTTGTTATTGATCCCTCTTTGTGGGGGTTCTCCATTATGTCATATTGTTCCCTCATAGTGTATGCAAAATGGGTTGATTGCTCTCTAAGAAGAGTTTCATTTAAAATTCCACTTATACTTACTCCATTGAATTCTTTGGATTTGCAAAATTGATTTATCAAAGTGAGTAGCTTAGTTCAAAAATCAGCTGGACTCTTGAGGTTCCAAAATTGAGGAAACACAATAGACATGGATTCAAGTAGTTTCTCAAGAGAGAATCTGCTTCTAATATGTGAGGAAAGATCATAGGCAATTTTCTTCATAGAAACAGTTACAGACTCAACAATATTGTTAAACTCTTCCCTTGTAACTCTTGCTAGTCGCTTCTTGGGGCGCTTTCCTGGTTCCTCGGGCTCGACCATGGCAAAGTAGTGCATTGGTATCTCAACTCCGCGTACACTAGCACATAACTCCCTGTTTGCAACGATATGTAAAAAGATATCATGGTTGTTCAAATTTGTGAGTGTCTGCCACTTAGCAATGTTTTCATCAAATAATGTTGGTTGAGATCCATAGAGATTATCGAGGGCGAGGCATGTCATCTTACGCAGCTTAGCATATTCTGCAATATACATAGCTCTTTGCTAGGATTTTTCACAATATTCCTCATTTCCTCTAGCATGGGGAGAAAAGCTACTAAAGTTAAGAGTGTCTCTATATTACTTAACCTCTGAAGCAGGTCAGGAAATTTTGGTTGCTCTGATTCATCATGATTTGTGTGAAATAGTCCAATCAAGGATGGATATTATGAAAAAACTCGACGCACTGGTCCATCCAAAGAGATCCATCTAGTATCATTATCCTTAAGAAGCTTGTTCCCATTGGTTATTCCATCAACAAAGTGTTGAAATTCCATAAATCGTTTGGGACTTCGACATAAGTGTGAGTAGAGCTCTCTGATTAAATGTTCATTTTTTTTTATTGGAGCATGCTTGCTCACATTTCCAAAAGCTATATTCATTATGTGGGCCATGCAGTGAATGCCAGCAATGTAGGGTACACAAGAACTTTCCATCTTTGTACAAAGACCATTCTTGTGACCTTGCATTACTGAAGCTCCATCTTCTCCAACACACACCAACTTTTTAGCAATTGTCATATCATCCATACCTCCATATTCAATTAAACAACTCTTTATTAGTTGAAATAAATTTTTCATTGTCGTACTATCCTTCATTTTATAAATAGAAAATAGATGAGGTTGGCAGACATGATTTTGTACAGTATAAACATGCATGCATACCCACGAAGTATTATCTATTGTTGTAACTTCGTCTAAAGACAATGCAATAAAGTTTGACTCTCTTATTTTTTCCTTTACATCTTCTTTTTCAACCTCAACAAGACAACTTGCCCATTCTCATCCACTGTTTAGTGACCAATGACTATTAGGATAGTTAGGAACTTTCAAAAAGTGTAATAAACCACTCATTGATGGGTAGTCTATCATAGCACGCCCTCTACTGAAAATATAAAAAATAACACTTAACTGAACATATTTTCCTAGTTGTTCTATTTGCATTTCTTTTCTAAGAATGGTTTCAATAGAACCTTTAACTTCAGCAGGCTTTGTTTGTATTTTCTCCTAAAAATAAAATTCTTCGGCATTCCTCACATGCTTACATTCCTCCTTTGTTTTCCATCTTATCACTGATTTTTCAACTCCATCTATCATTTGTTTTTCGTAAACTTTACCCATATGCTTTTCTATGGTCTCAATTTTTAGTTGCAACCTCTTTTCCTTTTTATGTTTCCAAGTGCAAATCTTACACCTGAATTCTATTAGAGGCTCGCCTTCAATTGGATTCTCCACTGGTTCAATTAATGGATACTTTGACACCCAATTAATTTGAAAATTCCTCACTGACATATCCCACTCTCGTTCCTTTTTTTATGTGGGTTGATCCTTTTTTTATTTGGATTTTATTTTCCCCTTCCATGCATTATCACTTGTGGCATTATCACCCAAGTCAATTATATCATTCTGGGTATCTACCAGAAAATCTTCAAGTTCATCATGATCTGAGATATCAAGTTCACCACCTTGTTCAATATATAGTGTAGGTTGTGAATATTATACTTGTACTTGTGATGATGTACCTTCCTGATTTTCACCACAATCTTTGCCAACGCCAAAGTACGATGACAACGTTCTGCATTTTGTTGGCCTCTCTTGGCCTTCCCCACATGCAGGATTCCTACCCTTCTTCCTATTTGACATCTCCCATGAAATAAAGGCTACAAAAAATATATCTACTTGTTGATAAGTAATAATAGACTATATGATTCATTGGCCCTACGACCTACAATCTAGATGTCTGAGGTCTCCTGGGTGACCACTGACGAGTCCCCACCGAATAAGAATGAACTCAACAGTGCAAACATATAGAGATGAATTCAGAATAATATTATAGTACTTCAAAAATATGATCACTTACCTTTAGGTCGTCGCCAATGCAGTCATCAACAATGGTTGTTCCAGGTCTGAAACTTCGCTAGTGATCCGAATTGAGAGCTCAGAACCGACCAAATTGTGTAGAGATAAATCTTATCTTTGACTGTATTTATACCAATCCTTATTTGGTGAATTCAACAATAATTTTATATGGTATACAAATATTTGGCGAATCACACCTAACTATAACACGTCTTATGTCATTTTTGAGACGATTATGGGTCGTCCAATTAATTGGCAATTATAATAGAGTTGGCAAAAATTGGGGTGAATTGAGATATGCTTCTGTAAAATGCCAGGAAAATTGGGTCCTCTTGGACAATAAATCTTTATATGGCTATTGGTGAATTATGGTCGTCTATTTAGACAACCTCAGAAAGTGTAGGCCAAAATATTGAATTTACCATGTGGAAAATGTAGATTCTATTGGTGAAATATTGATAGAGATACAACTAATTACATAAAACAATGGGTGATTGGGCCGCACATTTGACAAATATTTATAAAGTCCAGGCGACATGGCCACCCTCGATCGGTATAATATATTCGTCATTTTCCAGGTCGTTGACGTGAAATATTCACCATTAGCGAAACTAAAGTAAACCATGCCCCTCATTCTATCCCTCCATTCATACCCTTGCATATTCTTTGTGTTCTTATCACTTATAATTAATCTAACAAAGACCTAATTATATTTTTTTATTAAATGAACTTGAAACTATTTATTTTCCTTCATAATCTATTCCACCATTCTAGAAAAAAACTCCTAAATTACAAATTGTGCTAATTGAAATATTACATAAAACCTCATAAATTTTAAAAAATTTGAGAATAAATAACTCCATGAAAGCATGCTCATACAGTTTACCTATATCACTCTAGATGCATCACGAACCCTAAATAATAGTATGTACTTGAACATCTTTATTTAAAGAGATTAATTAAATAAATTTAAAAGTATTAACAAAAACTAATAATAAGGATGATAATTGTAACAAGGAGATGTTCAAACTTGAAAGCCATTGAAAATATAGAAGTACACATTAGTAGATGTGGTATATGCATTTAAACACAATTCTAATCTTATAAAAAATATTTCTAAGTTCTACCTAGGTAAGTTCAACCTAAAATTTTGCATTATTATTGTTACTTAAAGACATTAAATCTAATATTATGGGTATATCACAATTTTAATTAGTTATTAAAAATATAACCAAAGAAAAAAATTTCTTTACACTTAATTTATGTCATTAATCAATCACCATCCTAAGTTTTTTAAATTTTTTTTATACCTTCACTAGTTTAGGTTTTTTTTTACAATTTTCTAATTACATTATCTTTTTATAGGTCTTTCTAGATTTTGATTCCTTTCATTAATATTAATCTTTTTTTTAGAAATTAAGCTTCATTTTTATCTCTTTTTTGCACCATAAACAACATTGGCTACCCCATTAGACTTAGGTGATGGGCGGGAGAGGCGGGAGAGTTTCAACGAGGAAGGCGAGGGTTTCGACGCCTAAAGACTCAGGTGTTGGAGGCGAGGACGACGAAGAAGATGGTGAGAGTGGGGGGCTCTTCCCTTCGGCCCTTCTTTGTTGTCATGGCTTCTATGCTGCTCTGCATGGTCTGTAGAGTGTGGGGGTTGTGAGTGGTGTGGAGGGAGGTGTGTTCTCCTCGGCCTTGTTCATATCTTGGAGCAGAGGAGCTACTTGGTTCATATCTGCTTGGGAGGGGATGTTTCTTGTTCTGGTGGTTCTTCCCTCCTTGGGTGTGGTGGTGATTCCTCTTATATGGGACCCTGGTGGAATTTCAAGGTTCTTCTTTTGTGGGTCTTCGATTTTCCCTCTTTCTTTGGGATGCCTTGTGCCCTTGGGGTCGAATCTGGTGCATCTATGGTTTTCATTTTGGAAGATCTGGTGTCTTAATTTTTTTTTCTATCTGGGTTGTCCTCCTATTGAGGTGGAGGGACTTTTTCTATGTTGGACTATGACTAAAATGTTTGAGCTTTTGGGTTGCTCACCTCCTTTCTTGTCTGAGGTGGCCCTTTCTCCTATTGAGGTGGAGATTCGGTGGTTGGGAGCGGTCGGGTTTCAACGTCCTGCTAGAGGGGTCTCTGGGCTAATATTTTGTCTTCTCTCTTGTCCTATCAAGGTGGACCTCTTCCCTATTGAGGTGGGGAGATAATGTGAGGAGGCTTTTCAGATGATTTTGTTGCTCATGTTGTTGGTTGAAGTTGCCTTTCATATCTCTCATGTGTTTCTTCATGGCAAGGTCTGGGTTCTCTATGCGAAGCTACTACCTAGATTTTTTTGTGGGTTGAGGGACCCTTTCAAATCCCTCCTAGTTTTGTTTGGAATCAGTTGGTTGGATTTTTGTTTTCAGGTTATGGGAGCCTGGTAAAACCCATAGGTTGGTTGTTTGTTGCTTGTGCTTTCAATTTTTTTCTCTTTTTCTTGTATGCTGGTTGTGGGAGTCTTGTTCTTCCCACAAGCAAGTTGGATGCTAGCAATTTTAAAGGGCCCAATCTGGCTAGTTGTGGTTTTTGGTTAAGAGTTAGTTGTGTTTTTGGAAGGCTGGATACTTTGTTACAGGTTAAGGGAGCCTGGGGGGTCAGTGCAAGAAGATGAGTCCACTTTTTGGCCAAAAAGTGGAAGTGTCTTCCCCGATTTTTTTGGTTTTGTCTCATTTGAGCATAAATTTTGAAACACTTGGAGATTGAATCTTGGAAAAAGTCAGGAATATAAAAGATAACCCTCTAAGTCTACTTTCCAAATATGTAATTTATTTTAATACCCACATAATAAAAAATAACTTTTTGAATGGAGTTCTGAAAACTATGTTCTGAAAATGTCTGTTTCAGGGCCATACCATGCATGTGTACGACCCGTGCTTTTTGACAAAATTAAAATTATTTTCTCAAACCGTTTTGGGAAATGGTTTGTAACACACTGAAGATTGATGAGCATATTTTTCTGTATTTTTTTTTAATTAATTTTTTAATGACCATAATTATCTTTTTAAAAATTTGACATGTACGGCCCACATAATTTGATGTAAACTTAACATTTTTTTTTTAAATAGAAAATAATTTTGTGTAGATTTATGACATAATTTTTTTTTTAAAATTCATTAAAATAAAAAAGTTATTAAATTAACAAAATTAGTTAATATTTCAAGTTTATGGACCCGATTTAGTATAAATTAAATGACAAATAATTAAAATAATCAATTTTTAAATAAATTTACATATTTAGAATCTAGACAATATAATCTGAAATGGGTTTTAATTTCGTATAAAAATTCTCTAACTAGAGGCACGTAAATTATTTTAGAAGTTCATATTTGTGCTTTCGTTCATGGAGATTTGAATTTGCAGGTCCATGTCTCAGGTGTAGCCATCTCAGGCCTATCCTGGACCTAATCCTGAGACAAGTGGTGGTTTGTGGAATCAACTTCCATAGAACGGGCCCCATTTTGAAAACGGGGGCCCGTTCCTTTTTTTAACTGTTGGTTTTCAGAACAGGTCCTCGTTTTTAAAACGAGGACCCGTTCTTAAAATTACCGTTACTATAAAAAAAAGGACAGATTGCATCAATTTACCAGATTATCATTGGAATCCGTATTGACAAACCTTTTTTACAGCATTTGGCACTACTTTTTTTTATCTTTTTTACACAAATTTCAGAAGAACTTGGTAAAAATAAATATTATTTTTTGAAGAGGAGTTTGTAAAGATGGGTTCAAAGCAACATCAAAAGAAACAAAGGAAGACAATGACAACAAACGAAATTCAAACACAAAGAGAGAAGGAAGCAAAACACCAAAGAGATCGGAGATCACAACAACGTCAATTGAAGAAAACCAAAGCATCTAGTTCAGTGCCCTTTGTAGATGAGACCATTGAAGAGATCATGATGGACACAAGAAATGTAGAACCAAACATGGGTATGACTATTGATACAAATGTTCATGTGGATGTGAATCCTGGTATGTTATTAAATCCTCAAGACTATGATGCCAATCAAATTGCTGATTTAACTGAAGCTGGATATAAATTTAATACACCAATACAAAAAGAAATAAAAATTGAAAATATTACACCACCCTCTCTGAAACAAAATGAATGTAATTTGTTTACTATTGATAGCAATGTGCTAGATAATCTTAATGGGTTAGTTTCTTGGAGACAAATCAGAACACATGCGAACAGATTATATAAACAATTTCTCTATAATAAAAAGTTAGGATTCCAATGTCAATTAATGCTACAATTAATAAAAATGTTAAAAATGTGTAAAGTCATGAAAAAAATAGATATTTATGCAAAACCAAAAAGAAAAGATGAATCATATAAGCAAGTTGTATCTACTGTTGCCAGTGCCATCGATTCTATCAGAAAAACAAGTCGATCTAAAGATAAGAATGCGACACGTAGAGTTATAACAACTGCTATAGTTGACAAAACAATTGTTAGTAAAAGAATGTAAATTGATATAAGTGGCTATTTAAACTTACATTGTAGAACCTTGTCAAGAGCGGTCAAAAGAAGAGACACAATTGAAATTGATCCACTAAACCATTGTTGGAGTTTTAGTGGTAGACTTCAAAGGTCGAACATGAAATTAAATGATGAAACTAAACAATTAATCGCAAAATTTTGGCATGATAACTTTAGAGTTTCATCAAATACTAGAGATGTTTTAAAGTTAAGGGTGAGATAAAAAAATTCATGATCCTCATCCAAAACATCTTCTTGACATGACTCAAACTGAATTCTTTAAAAAATTTAGTGATGAATCTTTGTTAATGAATTTACGAATTAGTCAAAGATCATTTGAAAAATGCAAACCCTGGTATGTTAAAATCAATGAACAAAGAATATCTTGTTGTTGTAAAACTCATGTTCAGTTTCATTACTATTATGATGTTTTTTCAATATATATGTTGTATGTTGCATGGTAATGATCTTGTGCAGGATTGTGGTGTTTATGTTCCACCTGAAAGTATAAAAGATTTTATTGCAAGTTTATTTTGTAAACCACCTAATGAGCAATTATTTCTTTCCAGTTCATGCATTTATGGCCTTTGCAATTTATGTGGGAACTATTCTTTGATAGGTGAGTGTTTGCATGAACATGTTTCATCTGAGTTTGGACAAAAAATGGTTGATGTTAGGAGATTTAAAAATATAGAATACCCTCTAAAGGATGGAAAGATGGGGAAACATTTATAATTGATTACAAAACAGAATAGTGTATCAGTGAGTTTAAAAGTCATATTATTCCAAAATATGTGAAATATTCCCAACATGCCTGATGGCTTAATAGACAGTTTTGCATATGCAAGAACACATTTCCAGTTGGAACAATAGTATCAGTTGTGGATTTTGCAAAAAATTATACTCTAAAACCAGAAGAGGAAACTCAATCGCAATACTACAACTCAATGCAACTAGCCATATTTGTGCATATTATATATAGACATGACCACGACAGTACAGAAGATAACATAATTTTTTTGAGGGAGTATCATTTCTATGTTAGTGATAATCGATTACACTCGTCAGAGTTTGTTCAACATTGCTTTGAGGTATTTCATGATAATCTTCAAGAAAGAGAAATTGACATGAAACAACATATGATATGGTCAGATAACTGCACTGGACAATTCAAAAATGCAAGAATGTTTTATTAGCTATGCAGAGTTCACAAGAAAACCAATGTCAAACATTTATGGAGTTTTTTTGAAGCGAGACATGGTAAGGGGGAACACGATGGAGCTGGTGCATGTGTAAAAAGAGCTCTTGCTAGAGAACAATTGAAATTTGAAGATGCAGTGAAATTCAGAGATGCTCGTGCAATTGTAGATTGGTGCAATTCAAAGTTGTTAAAAGGATCAACTGAGAACTCTGCAATTCAACATTTCTTCTGGTTGGTAGAGGAAGATAGTATTCCTATTCAGCATGATTGTAATAACATCACTGGATCTGCTAAATGGCATTCATTTAAGAGTTCTAATTCAAACACATGGACTATACTCACAAGGGAGCTTGCTTGCTTTTGTCAGTTTTGTGTTTCCAGAGTGTATACGGTGAAAATGGATACAACAATGTTGAAAGACTAAATGAATTCAACTACAAAACCCTAGCCTAACAACAACAAAGATCCACCATAACATATGAAGATTACCTAAAACAATGCAAATCAAATGAAATCACAAAGATTATACCATCACATTTCCGATAGGGTTTGGATCTCCACTCTTCCTATCTCCATTGATCTTGCTGATATATTTGCTCTCAGATTTTATGTGCACAAGAGTTCAACAAAGAACAGAAATGTGGTTGCAAGTAGGATCACATATGAAAGATCGAATGCTAGGATGCTTGATTAGAATGTATATGTCCCGGGGTTGAAAAATGCATAGGGTTGATAATGAAGGAAGCATCTCCTTATATAGAAGACACTATAAGAAATGGAGGGATAAGATTGAGAGGTGTAAAAGATAAATGGTCGGCTATGATTAGAGGGTAGGTAGAGAAAATAAGAAAATAATTAGAGGGTAGGTAGTGTATGAATTAAGAGATGAATGACATGTGTCATAGGTAGAAAAGGCTAATGAATTAATTTAATAAATAAATATTTATTTAATTAATAGAGGAAGTGGGATCAATTAAATAAATAAGATATTTATTTAATTTAGGAAAAGGATAATTTAAATAAATAAATGTATTTATTTAAATGAGAAATAAGGCTAGAAGAGGATAAATGAATTAATTAAATAAATAAAGATTTATTTAATTAATAGAAGAATTAGGCTAAAGTAATTAAATAAATAAAATATTTATTTAATTAGACCGAACAATTTTAGGTGTCTACATTTTGCCCCTCTTTGAGACAATGCAGCTTGTTGCGTTGTTTCAAAGAAGATAATATGAATTGATACAAAGTTGCCCCAAGATGGGAATGATATGCCCCCTCAAGAGATTGGATGAAAATGTTTGGAAAGATCACAGACAATCTCTCGATAAGAAAGAAAGGTTAGAATGGACTGACCGGATGGAGTGATAGAGTCACGGGATAAAGAAGATTGACTTAGGAAACGAGGGCTAGGGCTAGGACTAGGGCTATGGTAGTCTATAAGATAGACCACGAGGGGAAAAAATCCTCATTGTCATCCACACATCCCAGAGATCAGAGTGCAGAGAGAGAATAAAGCAGCAACAATCAGCAGTGATGGCATTAGTTCACAAATTCAATCGCGTTCGCTGATTTCAGAGGCTAGCAGATGCAAGAGAGTCGGTGAGTACCACAAAACCTCCTTGTGCTTTGTCGCATTAAATGTTGTCATTAATGCATGTTAGGTATAGCAATAAATGCATGTTTAGGTATGTCAAACAAGGTCAAAAAAATGCCAAGACGCGTCTGTGCTGGTGCCAGGCGCGTCTAGGTTAGCTAGGTGTGTCTGTGTTTGTGCCAGGTGTGTCTGTGTAGGAAAAGGCGTCTATGTCAAATGCAAATGCGTCTACGTTGTGCAGGCACATTTGTGTCTTGAAGGTTGAATCGACAGTTCTGTGATGAACATACGCTGTCGATTGGATAAGTTGCTAAGAGGATACACTCAAGCAGATCCTCTAGGGAAGACTAGGATAGTAGATAGGGCTAGGATTGACAATTCTGTGATAGAACATACGTTGCCAATTAGGAAACTACTCAAGAGGATACACTCAAGTAGAGGCCCTAGGATAGGATAGGTCAAGGCACTTTATGATGAAGAGTGAGTACCAAGACATAGTACTTTGTGATGAACAAGGAGTACTAATATGAGCAACACTTTGTGATGAATAGGGAGTGCAAACATGAGAAACACTTTGTGATGAACAGGGAGTGCAAAAACACGTAGTACTTTGTGATGAACAGGGAGTACCACTAGGATAAACAAAAACACTTTGTGATGAACAGTGAGTGTCACTAGGATAGAGTGCCATATGATAGATATAAGCACTAGGATAATAAGCATCATTTTGTGATGAACAGTGAATGCCACTTTAACAGACACTGTTGATTTGCTTGAATGCAGGAGTACCTACCTATGCTCAAGTCACGAGAGAGATTCTCATCGACTAAAAGTTTACAACCATAGCTGACATTTGAGGATAGAGTAGCTATTGAGGTTATGGGCTTGCGACATATTCTGTATGTGCCTGAGTTTCAGGTGAACATGGGATTGCTGACTGCGCTAGCTGAGAGATGGCACTAAGAGACTTGTAGTTTCCATTTGCCGATGGGTGAGATGACAGTCACCTTAGAGGATGTTTACAGGATTTTGAGGATACCGATCGATGGGGAGTTGATTCCCTATGAGTGAGACAGAGACAGGGATGCTCTAAGACGAGTGTTTCAGGATTTGGGATTGGAGATGAGAGCAGGACACGTGGCTTGGGATACCATGACACATACAAGATTGACACTACCATCAGTATTGGCAGGAGTGATCAATGGGTTTCTGTGTCCGGGGTGACATGAGGGTTGACTATGGGTTGGGGGAGCACATTGGAGACACTAGTGACACATCATACCCGATATGCCTGGGGACCATGCGTCCTGGCACATTTGTACTATGAGCTTCATCAATTTGTATACCATGGATCCATAGGATTGGGTTGCAGGGTGACATTATTGTAGGTATGGGCTTATGAGCATCTGCTGGTTGCCCGACCGATTCATTTCAGAGGCAGGGGCCATGGGCACAATTTTGTGCACTTATATGATATGATTACATCTCAGCTGCAGATCAGGAGATTGGAGTATTGGCGTCGGGTCATCGATGAGATTGACACTGTGGTATGGAGACCATACCGAGAGTGCGAGGAGTGGGATGATGATGCAGTGGAGATGTCATACCCATTCAGAAGTAGGTATTTGATTGGGTGGACGCCCTATGTACTGGAGAGGCAGTTGGTGGACAGGGTTGGCAGGCAGTTCGGCAGGATTTAGCGGATGCCACGGGGTTCCGGGATGTATGCTTGAACAATGAGGGATCAGGCACACTTCGGGCCGTTATTGTCATATGATCAGGCAGTGATGCAACTGGTAGAGATACTTCCCTTTCCTTGGGATATGTGGCCATAGATAGAGGATGCAAGGATGGATGCAGAGTATACTGCATATTGGGTTGAGCATCCATTTCCACGACTGACAGACCCAGGGGAGCAGCTAGATGGAGATGGTAGGGGTGATGAGGATGATGAGGGAGATGGTAGAGGTAGAGGCTGACGGAGGAGGTGAGGTGTGATAGGAGAGAGGAGAGTGGCTCCACGGAGAGAGGGTGGGGAGGAGAGATAGGCTCGCGTGGTGAGAGGCAGAGGTGGATTTCCTTTACAGGTGCCAGCAACATAGGGTCCTAGACATGTATAGGGGGGACAGGGACAAGGAAAGGGGTAGGGGTAGCCATAGGAGTAGCCACAAGTACAGGGGGGAGAGGAGGAGGATGAGCTACTGGAGTTGAGGGAGATCTACCGAGGACAAGCAGATGAGATCCAGGATCTCGAGCGGGAGAGGGATAGGCTCAGGAGACAACTGAGGGACACTGAGCGGGAGTGGGATCAGGCTATTCAATTCTATATAGAGGCTGAGACAACGTTGAGGGCAGGGATGCAGGCGATAAAGGACATAGGAGATGGATATGCTTATGTTCTACGAGCCGGGGAGGAGATAGGTTACTGGAGAGACCTATACTATGGGGTCGTGCCACCAGAGCAGCAAGCTAGGAGCTTCTGTAGACCATCATGGACAACAATGACCACTGGTGGGAGGGACAAGAGACAAGCATCTAGCGGTGGGGTCATGGGTCCTCCACCACCACCAAACAGAGGGGACAGGAGAGATGATCCTGGGGCGGGTCCTTCCAGGGCTCAGACGCCGTCGAGGCCAAGTGGCTCTGAGGGAGGGAGTTCATCATATGAGATTCATCCTTGTGGCAGCTATATGCATGTGTACCTATGTGATGAGATGTTTCATGATGTATGTTTCTATGTGATGGTTATGATAAGGATGTGAATATGTACATGATGCAATGAAATATTTTTTATTTTTTATGTTTTAATATGTTGTGCATATGTGAATGTAAATGTATGAAATGCTTATATGAATATGATAATGCAAATGATTATTGACATGATGAGAATGTAAAATGTGCTAACATGTGTTATGTGCAAGATATGATGCAATTGTGATATCTATATGTATGTATGAAACACTAATATGTGGGAATGCAGGTGCAACTACATGAAATGCAAACATTTTTGGTGTGTCATTATACTCAGTCATGTGATAGCGGACTACATAGACTCAGGAAGGGCGATGGAGGTCAATCAAGAAAGGGGGATGGAAGATAGAAGATATGAAAGTGAAAGAGCTTCTTGTGTGTTATCATCATTGAGCTTTATTATGGCAAGTAGGTTATGAAAATCGAGGTATATGTTCGACCCAGAAAGTCATTGTACCTGTTTGCATGGAGATAAGACAGTTTCAAACAAGGAATGCCCCAGTTCACACTAGACTCACAATGTCCTCACATCCTTCGACAAGTCATAGCATTACTAAGAGACAATCCACAAACAACAAAGAAAATAGGTGATGATACCCCATCCTCACCTTTCTAAGCAAAGACATCTTGGAGATAGAATCTCTAGTCAGAGACATCCTGGAAAAGCTAAAAGACATGTCACCAGAAAATTAAAGTCAAAAGAAAACAAAGACTCGACACCAACATCCACTGTAGTCCTCAAGTTTAGTGTCTCTTGTCACTTGTATAAGTCTATTTGATTGTGGTCACAATGTTTACTTTCACAAAAGGATAGATAACACTAAACCATAATGTTGTCTGAGTCTTGTTGAAAGATTTGATTTGTTGAAGCCCATTGTTGCTGCGGTGTGTCATCTGAAACTGGCTAAATCCATGAAATTGATACTTTATTGTGAAGAAGACAGAACTTTATTGTGGACTGGCGATGCAAATGTTGCTTTATTATGGAGTGTGTGTGGATAGACTGAAGAAAATTGGAAGAAATTGTACTCCTCAAAACGTGTGATGTTCTCAGTTCCACACCCATCACTAGACGTAGGATTTGCCTTAGCCACAGATAGGAGCTGATTTATTATGGATGGAAAGGGGTGAAAGGGAAATTTATTATGAATAGAAAACCAATCTTAGGTAGATCAATAACAAGCCATGATGGGAATGGGTAAGTTTATTATGGCTGGATAGGTTGTGAGTGTGTGCAAAGAGATGGGATGAAAGTGAATCCTGAAGGAGGGAGGAGCAATGTCTCTACACATGGTGCCGGTGACCCAATTTTCACCATGGTACTTGCCCAGGGCGCCACCAAAGTGGTTTTCACCGTTGGACGAAATGTTTTTCTTTACTTTTTCAATTTTTCAATTTTTCAATTTTTCAATTTTATTATTGCTTATTTTTTTTGTATTTTTGAATTAGGATACTCTGAAGAGCTATGTGTAAAACCTACAAAGGTGCATGTTGTTGATAGGATCCTCCAAAGGTTCACCCTCTATGGTTGAGAGCTAATATGCACCAAATCCATATGCTGTTGTGATGATGTAAGGACCAAGCTTGTTTGGTTTGAACTTGCCCTTCTTCTCTCTGTCTTGCTATTTATTAGGATTTTCTCTAAGAACCAAGGCACCCACCTCAAATGTGTGAGGCTTAACCTTATGATTGTAACTACAACGTTCCTTTATTGAATGATGTGTATCTCGAGTGACTGTCTTCCTTGATGAAGGAACTGGGATAGAATTACTAGTGTGTGGAATACGTTTGCCCATATGCATGTCACCTAAAGAAGTTTGGGCATCCTTGATAACAAAGTCCCTCGAAGAAGCTCCATTAAAGGTCCATGATGTATCGCCAGAAGGGAAAGGATGTGTGGAACAAGTGGATGAGTGATGAAGGCTTATGATTGTGAAAAGAAGTGAAAGTAGGATAGCATGATGGAGACTTAGGATCAACAAGTATGATTTTTGACTTGAAATTCTTGAACTTTTGCCCCTAGTTATTTTGATATTAGGGGAGATCAACTCTTGCTCTTTTTGCTTCATAGGATTTTTATCCTTGACTTTGATTTTTGTGGAGTCCAGTAGCTTTTGATTTTGATTCGGACTAAAGGACTTTTCTTTATTTTTTACTTTTAGATTTTTCTTTTCAAGGCTTAATTTTTTATCCCCAATTAGTAAGGGCTTTTGTGATTCTTGTTGATCCAAGTCTGGGAGAGGAGTGGAAATGGAATGAGTGGATGATATGGTAAAGCTATGTGAGTTCTCAAGAGGGTTGGTGATATGCTCAATAGATTCTTTGTTGGAACCACTCTTAGGACTATTGATATCAAGAGCTTCTTGCACCACTAGAGGAGTTTTGCATTCAGACTTAGTAGCTACAATACTAGGTGGTTCATACCCATTTCCTTGGCATTGCAATTTTTTTGTAGGTTGTTCCTGTCGACTGAATGTCTTAGGAGATAGTGGGAGTTGATACAACAATGGATACAACAATGTTGAAAGACTAAATGAATTCAACCACAAAACCCTAGCCTAACAACAACAAAGATCCACCATAACATATGAAGATTACCTAAGACAATGCAAATCAAATGAAATCACAAAGATTATACCATCACATGTCCGATAGGGTTTGGATCTCCATTCTTCCTATCTCCATTGATCTTGCTTGATATATTTGCTCTCAGATTTTATGTGCACAAGAGCTCAACAAAGAACGGAAATGTGGTTGCAAGTAAGATCGCATATGAAAAATCGAATGCTAGGATGCTTGATTAGAATGTATATGTCTCGGGGTTGAAAAATGCATAGGGTTGATAGTGAGGAAGCATCTCCTTATATAGAAGACACTATAAGAAATGGAGGGATAAGATTGAGAGGTGTAAAAGATAAATGGTCGGCTATGATTAGAGGGTAGGTAGAGAAAATAAGAAAATAATGAGAGGGTAGGTAGTGTATGAATTAAGAGATGAATGACATGTGTCATAGGTAGTAAAGGCTAATGAATTAATTAAATAAATAAATATTTATTTAATTAATAGAGGAAGTGGGATCAATTAAATAAATAAGATATTTATTTAAATTAGGAAAAGGATAATTTAAATAAATAAATGTATTTATTTAAATGAGAAATAAGGCTAGAAGAGGATAAATGAATTAATTAAATAAATAAAGATTTATTTAATTAATAGAAGAATTAGGCTAAAGTAATTAAATAAATAAAATATTTATTTAATTAGACTGGACAATTTTAGGTGTCTACATAGAGATTGGGAATTTTGTGAGAATAAAGAATGGGTTGAAGAATGCCAACAAAGATCATTGACACCCATAGATGCAAATGATTCAGATGAAAGAACTGATGAAGATATGGATTAGATGTTTGCATCAAATGGCCATGATCGTATTTCAGATCTTATATAACAAGGTAAAAAAAAATTTGAAATTTATTTTGATTTATTAAATAGTACATATATGAAATCTTACAGTGTATATTTTTGTTTTTATATCTCATTAATTATTAAAATAAAATTGTTTTGTGCATAGGACATGTCTATGATGTTGTTGCACCAGAGGACAATGAAGAGGGGACAAAGTATTGGTTGGCTCAATGTGTAGAGCCAAAACATAAGCTAACCACTCCTCGAGTAGATGATGATGGTTGTGAATATCCAACATGATCTGTGGTTGTTGGTGGCAACTGGCTACGCAAATATCTAACAAGAAAGAATGGATTGCCCATGTTTGAAGATTATGAATTAGAGAAGAAGGTTATGCATTACTCGCATTTGGTAGTGGCAACTAATATAAAATTGGATAGATATCATGGCAGACTTGCTAACATTTATGGACTCTCTCTATGGAAGAGCACATGACAACTATAGATGCTTTGCAAAAGAGAGAGGATGCAAATGGTATAGAAGAATGAATATATACAAGTAAGCTATAATTTGAACCCTTAATCCAGCTCCCTTTTAAAAGTCGCGATGTATATTTTATATAGCATTTTAAATCATGCATCCTAATTATAAAATCTAATCTAGTAATTTTGTTTCAGGTCTACCACAAGTAGAAGGCATCAATGAAAACTAAGTTATTTGTGCATACTTTATGTTTCATTTTGAATAATTACAAGTAAGTTAAAGTTTTGTAACCTTAAGGCAACTCCCTTTGAAGAGTCATGATATATGCTTTATGTTGTATTTTAAATTGAATGCATCCTCATTATAAAAACATCATATGTATTTTTTTTTCCAGGTCTCTCAGAGTAGACTTGGCCTCAATGACTACTATTGTTTGTGCATACTTTATGTTGTATTTTGAGAGATATATCCTTATTATTATAATTTAAATCTAGACCGTTTTTAATTTTATTTCAGGTCTTCCACATGTACATGGCATCAATGAATACTATTATTTGTGCATTTACAAATATGTTTAAGGTTAAATTTTTGAACATTACTTGAGTAAAGTAATATTCTTGCACTTTAATGTTGAATTATGATTGTGTATTTTATACGATATGTTTTTTTTTGCAGGTCCCTTAGGAGATGAAGTCAAAGATTTTAGATAGGTCTGCTTGATTACACTTTGTGTAATATACATAAATGAGGGACTATTGGTCAAATTTATGAATGAGATGATTATTTTTTAATCAAGTTCTATTCAATATATTATATATTCTATGGGGTAAATTTAATTTCATACATAGCACACTAGTTCTACTTGTTGGACCCCACCATACCACCTACTTTGTTCCTTACACTTTTCTCTTATCATCATTGTTATTGAAATGACAATTATATATTTAAACCTATGTTTTGATACTTTTTTCTTATCATCATTATTATTGTAATGGTAATTATATATTTGATTATATATTTTGTGTATCTATGATGATTAATACTTTTTGATTTAGTTTAAAATATGTTATAATTATAAGATATGTTTTGATACTTTGGTCTTATCATCAAAGTTAGTTCATGATGTACACCTTTATTTTATCTAATCACAAGTTATTTAAATAAAATTCCATAAATAAAATTTCAAGTCCTCATAATCCATATAATATCTAATCCATATATATTTGGATGGTAATATGATGAACTCCACATAATATCTAATCTGCATATATATATGTAGTCCAAAAAATATATATGATCTAATCCTATTATGCAACTATCCATATGTATAAAGTATGTGCATGTCCAAGACAATATATACAATGTTAAAAAATAAGTACACGTGTAAACAAATGTGTAAAGTCCATAAAAAAGTACATATCATATAAAATAATACATGTACATCATATCAAAGCCAAATAAACAGTAAAATCTAAGTGCTATCATCGATAACATCTCGTGGTCTCTTCTCCCCGAAACGTGGACCAGATCGGCCCGTCTCATGCTATACAAGGAAATAATAACATTAAAATACTTGATTAACAATTAAAAGATAATCATTTATCAAATACAGTTGGAATTCATAAATTAAGTTACAAACTTACCGTATGCGTGTGCACATCAACTCTAGTAACTTGTTTTGCATGTACTATATGCTTAGGAGTTGTGCCATCTTGTATACAAGATAAGAAACATGATATATTGAACATGAGCACATACACATGTTTATTTATTTATTTATTAAATAAAAATGAACATTTATAATTTGATTAAATAATCATATAATAAAATATCGTACATAAGGTTGTTCATCTCCTCTAGTAGTATCTTGTGCACCTTGACGTGTATGTACATTGAAATCAATGCCAAATGTAGTGCTAGCTAAGTTCTGTACAAGGTCAAATTCAAAGTGTCCAATTAAATGTCAAATTAAGAGTCAAAATAAGGTCAAATTAAGTATTACATATTAAGACCTCAAAGGATGTTTATGGGCGTTCAAATTGGCTATGATAAAAATGATGAGGATAACCTATCCTGATAGTAGTGTCCACCCGCAAACATGCATTTAATGAAGTCATATTTATTGAACATATATATGTGTATTAAATAATTTCAAGTTAAGTTACAATGTTGTAAGAACATATTTAATTTATGAATTCTAAGATACATACAATAGATGGTGTCACAGTTGTCACACCCTCTTCTTGATGTGATGTAGAGGGTCCCTCATGACCTGAAGCCTGGAGAAAGAAGCATTCAATGTATCAACATGAAAATTTATATAGTATACGATGATAACATTTTAACTTAAAAAGCTAGTACAATGTCTAGATAGAAATTGATACTAAACCCCAAAAGGTGTGCCAAGCTATGTAGGAGTAGATGCAATATTGACTTGAACATTTGGTGTAGTTCATATCTACATAAACCAAATTTATTTAGTGAAGTATTAGATTGTATTAAAAAAAGACATGCACTTAATTTATATTTTGACTTGTGCATGTACATATATATCTATACCTGCTCAAGATGATCATCAGAGCAAAGAAAATCCATATATGATGTCATCATAATATCATCTGTTGCATCATGCTCAACTGCAACTGAAGCGGATCCTGGATCAGCAGTAGGACCTACACACATCTGATGACAACTCGTACACATATGTGGCATCAATCGAGGAGAAGATGCCATGTGTGTAGCTTGATCACTCAGGTTACTTGTGAGGGAAGTCAAAGCATCTAATGTTGAAATGAATGATGTATTCTGCACATCTGCAGGAATCGATCGAGCAAAAAGTGGAACCATGGGTGGATCTGGTAGGGGATTATTACTGTGTGCCCCTAATCTATGTTGTGGCATTGCACCACCAACACCCTAGAATGACATAATATCAAAATAATTTGGTTTTTGGTGCAATACAAACTCACAGTCTAATTTCTTCAAAATATATAAAGGGACCTCATAATTACGATGTGGTGGATAATCAAAAACCATCCACCATCTATCCCAAAAGTGTCTAGCCATTTTTGGATGATCACACCACCTAATTGAAATTATTTTCTGGGTAGGTTGCATTTGTTCTCTTGTTTTTGGGTTAGTAAAATATGGACATAAATGAGCTTTGGTTATTCTAAGATCAGTGACCTGCCTATAAGTTAATCCATTAGCATATAAATCACGCAACTCTTGTTGTCGTCTATGAAATTGAACTAATTGAGAATCAATTGATCTAACTGAATCGACAATATTTTGCATTGATTTTGCAAACTCTAGAAGATGGGGGGAGGGGGGTAGGGGAGGTGATTGGCTCATTTTGGATTGAAGTAATATTTTGTTCAATAACTTGTAGGTTTTCTTTAATTCTTTCTCTTAAACGAATTTCATCTAATCTAGGGGTGAAGGTGGTGGTGGTGGTGGAGGTGGAGGAGGAGGGGAGTGCGGTGGGGGATTTTCACCTAACAATTCATCTATGTCAAACACATCCATCTTAACAAAGAGCTCTTGCATATATAAAGATATACATGAATTATATACAACTCTATGTCAAAGAAGAATCTAATTTAGTTTTGAAAAAAATATTTATAAATAGTAGCATTTCTATGTTATTAAATGAGATACACATGAAATATGATATAATATTGAACTTAAAAAAATATAAATGTACATACTATTGAATCTTTAAATATAAAACTTGCGCACAAAACTTAATAAAAAATTTCATTGAAACTTCATAAATCTATTATATATTCAATTTAATGCATTCATTTCTTGTAAAATGCATCAACTATTAAAATCAATATAAAATATTCCATACATGAACTTGTAAAAAAAGTAAAATAAGATCAACATATATAAACTAATTTATATAATAAATAATTAGTCACAACTTTGGTAAACATGTTGAATTAATACTTTGTGTTGGAAAAGTACTAATATATTAGATGGTAACCTCTCTAAGTGGTCATTTACTAAGTAAACATGTTGAATTAGTACTTTAGTGTTGGAGATGAATTAGATGATGAAGTTGGCAATTCAAGAAAATCATGTCATGGCTTAGTAGGTTCATGGCATAATGGGACTTATTATGCCATCATGGCATAATAGATCATATTATGCCATGACATGATATAATAGGTCCTATTATGCCATGACATGGCATAATAATTCCATAATTGGTCCTATCATACCATGACATGGCATAATAGGTCATGTAGTCACATAAATTTGTCCACTTAATTAAATGAATATTTAGTATTTATTTGATTATTTAACCATGAATCTATAATTAATTAAATTAATATTTAATTAATTCATCTTAACCCTCTTCTCCTATTAATTAAATAAATTATTCAATTTATTTGATTTAATTCACTTAACCAAATTCAAACCATTAATTAAATAAATAAATCATATTTGTTTAATTAAATCTTCTCTCACATTTAAATATATTTATTTAAATCCCCCCAAATCCCATCTCTCACATTTAAATAAATTAACATTTATTTAAATCACCTTTATCCTCCACCCACTTGCATTTCCTACAAATGCAAGTTGCACAACTATTTTAAATAAATAAATTTAAAATCCTATTTATCCTCACCCACTTGAAACCTTTAATGGTTTCCCTTAAAGTCTTCAAACTTAATGGCTTCCTTCTAGAGTCTTCTTAAACCTTTAATGGTTTCCCTTAAAGTCTTCAAACTTAATGGCTTCCTTCTAGAGTCTTCTCAAACCTTTAATGGTTTCCTTTAAAGTCTTCAAAATTAATGGCTTCCTTCTAGAGTCTTCTTAAGCCTTTAAAGGTTTCCCTTAAAGTCTTCAAGCATTTAATGCTTTATCTTCCTTTTTCTCATGTAAATAAATTAAGATTTATTTAAATGCAAAATTCACATTCACATTTAAATAAATAAATATTTATTTAAATATCTATCCAAATACAAATTACACCATTTAATTGAAATAAATGATTTTATTTCAATTGAAAATCCCAAAATTCCTCCCACTTGCATTCTCCTACAAAACCCACTTGCAATCCTAACTCCCTTCTAGATTCTTCTAACCCCTTCCTAATTAGCCCAATCCATCCCCTAAATATTGTCACATTCCTAAGCAACTTGAAGTCACTTCTCAAAGCCCTCAAAGTCTTTGAAAGGCATTTAAGGCTTTATGTCTTCAAATGGTTAACCTCTAAAGTCTTCCAAACCATTAAAGGCTCTTACATAACCATTTATGGTTAACTCACCTTTTACCTTTGGTTAGAGACTTTCCTCTAACTTAACCATCCTTTTGACTCATGGGTCTCTTAAAATCATTTATTTCTTTGACTAAGGTAACCATTTAACCCTTGCACATTCATTTATCCCTTGGATAAAAGGAATATCCATTAACCTAACCCTAACCCAACCCCCTAGGGTAACCATCATGTCCCCTCAAGCATTCAATGCTCCTTATCTCTCCTCTCGAGCCTCCTCATGGTGACACTTGTCAACATGGGATTGGGTTGAAATTATCACATGGATTGAATATCTTTCAATCCTAACCCTTGTTAAGATTGCTCAATCTTAACCCTTCATTTCCCCATTTCTTCTATAAATAGAACCCTTCTCCTCAAGCAAAGGAAGGAAGCATTAGAGTATTGTTGTTATACTAGTATTAGCATAGATCTTTTTCATAGCATCACTATCTACACTTGCATAGCATTTGTTTATCACATCCAACCATCTTGAATCTCCATATGGCATCCATGGCTAGTTCTAAAAGTTGAGAGCTACACTCATGTGGAACTTGGAGAGGAGAGGAACAAGGGAGGAGAAACTATGAGCATCTTGATTAGCATTTGGAGGAGTATAGTTTATCTATTCTATATTTGTATGCTTTCTATTTCATGCTTAATATCTCTCTTGATATGCCTATTTAGGATAATCTTTTGTTGCTAACACTAACATTTGTTTCTTGTGCTCTTGTGTGTGTTGTCATCAAACATATTTTCTAATCCTTTTTGCAGAGCATCATTTGGTGAACCTGATGTGAATCAAAAAGCAACCATTTTGAAGACTACTAACTTTTGAATGTTTTAATTGACACACAGGTCATGCTCTTGCGCTTTTGTTGTCAGTTTAGTGCGTTCACAAATTGATATTTTAGTGCTATTGTCTATACTGTTTCTCTTTTGTGTTAAATAGAGCTTCTGTTTTCACACAGAGTAGAGCTATTGTAACAGAGAGTTGTAAGAAAATTCCTTGTAATTGAAAACCAAAATTTTTAGGCTTGTAAGAAAATTCCTTATAGAAGCCCTAGGAGGAAATATAAATGATGAAAATCTAGGCACTCCTACTCTGGCGGCAATAGAAAGGGCACAACACAACCCTCTCTTTAATAGAATTTTTGATGAAATACTCACAGGCAATGCCAATGCTCACTTTTTAAGACTTGCTCAAGAGGGGGCTAAACTACCCTCTAACTTTGATGTTGCACAACTAAGACAAGCATTAGAATGCCAAAGTCGTAATGAGGATGAAAGAGGTTGAGAACATATCAGATACAACCTTCATCAAGGTAATCCCCCACCTCCTCCTCCTCCAAATGAAATAGAAATGTTGCGGCAACAAGTTGAGAATCTTGCCCAACAACTTCATAGTGATGTGAAAACTAATCAGTTTTAACTTAATGACATTTGTCCCTATCCCTTTGGTAGGAATCTTCATATGTCACCTTTTCCGCGAGGGTTTGAAACACCCAAGTTTGAAAAGTACCGAGGAAAAGGAGATCCTCATGATCATGTTAGAGAATTTCATTCAGCTTACCTCGAAGTGGCATACAAGGATACATACCTAATCTGACTTTTTCCCCAAAGCTTGGGAGGAACAACCACATCATGGTTTTCTCGATTACCAGGTGGCATTAGGACATTTGAAGAACTCATCCAAAAATTCCTGGCACATTACTCACACAACATTGAACGTGATATCACAATGGTTGATCTATGTAAGACTAAACAAAAACCAAGTGAGCTATTTTCAGTCTTTCTGCAAGGATAGCGTCAAATGTCTAGCAGACGTTCTCTTTAGTTAGCTGAACAAGAACTAGTGGAAATATTTATTTCCAACTTAAATGATGAAATGGAATTTCACCTAGATGTAAAAGACACAAACTCTTTCAATGACATGATCACAAAAGGCTTAAAATGTGAGCGGGCTCTCATAAAAAAAGGGCTTATCAAAATATATAATGATACAAAGGATGACCCTCGCCCACGCTTCAATAGTGACAAGCCTAACTTCTGGAACAAAAACAAAAACGTCGTCAACGATGGGGTTGTGGATGCAAGAACTATCAAACGTACACAACCTGCGGTGCGATTTGCAGGACAAAACCCCCCACCCAAGAATAACACAATTGCTCCTCCAAGTCAAGGACACAATAAATCTTATGAGGAACCCAGACAACATCAATAAAATTTTAAACCTAAATGAACATACACTCCCTTAGGGGAACCCATTGAAACAGTGTTACGTCAGTTGGTTTCTCAAAATCTAGTGACCTTACCCAAGACATCAAATTATGAACCTCATGTCAAACCTTCATGGTGGAGGGATACTGAGCATTGTGACTTCCATCAAGGGAAAGGACATAAGACATGCAATTGTCACAGATTGAAAGATCTTATTGACCGAGGTGAAATCAAAATCGAAGGACATGACCCAAATACAAAAAACAATGATCATCTCATGTTTAAAAATCCACTTCCATCACAAGATCAAAGGGGTCCTTCCACTTCAGGGAGAAACACAAATACCACCGATTATACACAAGCCACGTATAATTACACTGTGAATCACCTATATGATGCCAGTGAACAAATTGCAACTATTACCATAAAAAATCCTAGCTCCACTTGCAATGTTGTTACACGTCGCGACAAGATTACCATAAAAGCAGCTCCACAAGGCATCACATTTATCCCAAAGTAGTATAACCTTGTGGACCAATTAGATAAAATGCCTGCACTGATATCTATCTTAGAGCTATTGCGCCTATCTCCATCTCATAAAACAATCTTGGATCAAGCTCTCCAAGAGGTGTCAGTTCCTGCAAACCTAAATATAGATCAGTTCCAAGCCATGGTCAGAAATCTAAGGTCATCACCTTGTCTCACTTTCTCTGAAAGTGACAATACATCCTTCCAGCAACCTCATAACGCCTCACTCCATATTGAAGGGTTTATCAACCAGCATAGGATCAAGTGAGTCTTGATCAATAATGGAGCAGGCCTAAATATTTGTACACTACAATTAGTTACTGCATTGGGATATGTAATTGAATCGGTGGATCCCCACAAGAAGATCACAATCAAAGCTTATGATGATGGAGAGCGTTCATCAAAAGGAGTTGTTGTACTACCAATCCGAGTGGGCCCCGTGGTGAAACACATCATATGTCAGGTTCTGAACCTTCCTCTACCATACAATTTGTTATTGGCAAGACCTTGGATACACGCCATGAAAGCCGTCCCATCCACTTACCATCAGTGTATCAAGTTCTTGCATAATGGTGTAGAAATCATGATCCTGGGTGATGTAAACCCCTTTGCATATTGTCATAACATAAGTCATCAACTAGAGATTACCCTTCCCAACAATAGAGAAGCCATCTCCTCCACATCATACATAAGTCCAGCCTCTCTTTCCAGTTTAAACACAACTATACCCAAGCAAGAGAAGCTCAAGATTAAAATAGCAGAGGAAGGTCCTGGAGAATACAATCTAAGCCAACTCTTTTGTGTTGGGAAAATGCCTACTTCTCCTAAAACACATGGAAAACCTCAATAGGTACTACAAATGTCACTGGTCCAACCAACATGTACTTTGACACCTTTCATCCTTAGAAAGAGTCAAGAAGAGGAAACCAGAGATGAAGACTTAGCAGAATGGATCTATAAAGATCCTATCACCACCGACATTCCGCAAGCTAAGCTTCCCACATATCAATATGGCAAAGGTCTTCTCATTATGCAAAGAATGGGATATGATGGTCAAAGTGCTTTGGGGCATTGTAAGCAAGGGTGACATGAGTCACTACAGCCGGAATTAAAACCCAAAGATAACATAGGCTTAGGCTTTCAAAAGGAGATCCTTCCTAAGCTCAGATTTAAAGGGAAACCCAACAAACCACTATATCAACCTACTACAAAGAGGCCACCTTTGATTATAAAAGAAGCACCCAAAACCATAGCAATTGCCCCATTAAGGCTAAAAGTCCTAGCAAAACCATTTGCAACTCCAGTCATCCCATCAATCGAACCAACAACACTATTAGCAGGGGCAATAACATCAGTAGTCCCCTTAGCAACAACAACTATATCAGAATTCCCAGTAGTATTGACAACACTAGCAATTCCAGCAGAAGTAGTAGATTCATCACTACCAATACTTCCTATATCAGATTCATTGATCCCCATAATTCTTCCTACAACGCCGATCATTTCATCTACAAAAGTACATCAACCGATCACACCTGCAGTATTTAACTCAAAAGATATCCCAGTATGGTACAGTAATCAGCTCCTAGAAAGTGACTCAGAAACCAACTCGCATGAGTGGGAATTTGATTCATTGCAGCTTAACACTTCAGATGAGGAAGACACATCACCACCTCCACCCCACAAAGACATCCCTGTTTATGGAAAAGCACAGATAAAGACCTCTTGGGTTCTTGAACTGGAAACTTCTTCCACAGACCCTATGTCACATGCTACATCTGATTCTGACAGGGAGAGTACCATCAATGACCTTCACCATAATGTCTTAAGCCTCACTGACACATCTAACGAACTCAACCTAATTGATGAGGTAATGCCCATTATCCATCCCGAATTCATCAAATGGAACCAACCTAATCCCCCATGTCTTGACCATTTCCAAAATGATGAGGCGCTCATTGACTTCTTGGAACTACGGGATAACATACCAAGCAAGGATCACAAATCTAGATTCACCATTGAACTTAATAGCGCAACATAGTTTGGGGTGGATGCCAAACCTTTCAGCTACAAAAATATAACAATAAAACATGGATCTTCTAGTGAAAACCACACTGTGGCACTGTTTGATTCCACAAAAGTAAAAAGAAAGAGCGTATCCAATGGTGAAAACCTCTTTGAGGCACTGGAGGATGAAAGGTTTGACATTCTCCCTTCTACTACACAACAGGAACGATCAACAATTCTTATCAAGGAAACCAAAGAATACAACATGGGGACTCTTGAAACTCCTCACCACATACATCTAGCATCTCTTTTAACTCCAGAGGAACAGTCTAAGTTTGTATAATTCTTCCAGAAGTGCTAGATTAACTTTGCATGGTCATATGCAGACATGCTTGGGCTTGATCCTGATTTAGTCATGCATCACCTCACTATCGCAGAAGGAGCCAAACCTATCAAGCAAAAACTTCACAAGATGCATCCCCAGATTGCGGTGCTAGTCAAAGCAGAACTTAAGAAACTCTTGGATGTTAGTTTCATTCGACCAATTGATTATGCAGATTGGATATCCAATATTGTGCTTGTCGGCAAACCAAATGGGGGGATCCGTATCTGTACTGACTTCAGAGATTTGAACAAGGCATGTCCTAAAGATGACTTCCCCCTACCAAACATCAACATAATCATAGACCTAACGACAGGACATGCCATGCTTTCACTCATGGATGGTTTTTCAGGATACTGTATATGGTGAAAATGGATAACAATAATAACAATATTGAAAGGCTAAATGAATTCAACCATAAAACCCTAGCCTAACAATCAACAAAGATCCACCATAACATATGAAGATTACCTAAGACAATGTAGATCAAATGAAATCACAAAGATTATACCATCATACGTCCAATAGGGTTTGGATCTCCATTCTTCCTATCTCCATTGATCTTGCTTGATATATTTGCTCTCAGATTTTATGTGCACAAGAGCTCAACAAAGAATGAAATGTGGTTGCAAGTAGGATCGTAGTGTAGTCAAGTAATCCAGTACTTAGGTCATTTGGATGCATCATTAGGGTTTGATAATGAAGGAAGCATCTCCTTATATAGAAGACACTATAAGAAATGGAGGGATAAGATTGAGAGGTGTAAAAGGAGGTAGGCTATGATTAGAGGGTAGGTAAAAGAAATAATAAAATAATGAAAGGGGCAGGTAGTGTATGAATTAAGAGATGAATGACATGTGTCATGGGTAGAAAAGGTTAATGAATTAATTAAATAAATAAAGATTTATTTAATTAATAGAAGAAGTGGGATCAATTAAATAAATAAGAATATTTATTTAATTTAGGAAAAGGATAATTTAAATAAATAAATGTATTTATTTAAATGAGAAATAAGGCTAGAAGAGGATAAATGAATGAATTAAATAAATAAAGATTTATTTAATTAATAGAAGAATTAGGCTTAGATAATTAAATAAATAAAATATTTATTTAATTAGACATGACAATTTTGGGTGTCTACATTTTGCCCCTCTTTGAGACAATGCGGCTTGTCGTGTTGTTTCAAAGAAGATAAGATGAACTGATACAGAGTTGCCCCAGGATGGGAATGATATGCCCCCTCGAGAGATTGGATGAAAATGTCTGAAAAGATTGTAGACAATCTCTCGATAAGAAAGAAAGGCTAGAATGGACTGACCGGATAAAGTGACAGAGTCACGGGATAACGAAGACTGACTCGGGAAACGAAGGCGAGGGCTAGGAGTAGTCTATAAGATAGACCACGGGGGAAAATACATCCTCATTGTCATCTACACATCCACGAGAGCATATTGCAGAGCGAAAATAGAGCAGGAGCAGTCAGCAGCGATGGCCTTCACTTAGATTCGACCGCGTTCGTCGATTTCAGAGGCCAGCAGAGGCAGGAGAGCCGGTAAGTACCACCAAACCTCCTCGTACTTTGACACATTTAATTCTTGTCATTAATGCATGCTAGATAGGGTAATAAATGCGCTTAGACTAGGGTCCAAAAAGTGTCAAAAATGTCTAGGCGCGTCTGCGTTGGTGCCAAGCGCGTCTGTGCTCGCGAGGCGCGTCTGTGTTTGTGCCAGGCACGTCTGTGTTGGAACCCACATCTGTGTCAATTGCAGCCACGTCTGTGATGGTTAGTTGCGTCTGTGCCAAGAAGGCACGTCTGTGTCGCCCAGGCGCGTCTGTGTAGAGCATAGGCACGTCTGTGCAGTCTGAAAGCGCGTTTATGTCAGGTAATCGCGTTTGTGTTTTAAAAAAGTGTGAATTTGCATCTTCTAGGTCAAATTGGCAGTTCTGTGATGAACATACATTGTCGATTGGATAAGCTGCTGAGAGGATACACTCAGGTAGGTCCTCTAGGAAGACTAGGATAGATCAAGGCACTTTGTGATGAACAGTGAGTACCAAGATAGAGTACTTTGTGATAAACATGGAGTACTAGAGTATGAGCAGCACTTTGTGATGAACAGGGAGTGCAAATGTGAGTAACACTTTGTGATGAACAGGGAATGTCACACACGTAGTACTTTGTGATGAACAGGGAGTACCACTAGGATAAAAGCAACACTTTGTGATGAACAGTGAGTGTCACTAGGGTAGATAGCAATATGCATTTAGATAAAAAGTAGCATTTTGTGATGAACAGTGAATGCCACTATGACTGACATGAGTGATTTGCTTGACTGTAGGAGTATTTGCCGATGCTGGAGTCACGGGAGAGATTCCTGTCGACGCAGAGGTTGCGACCTGAGTTGTTGTTTGAGGACAAAGCTGCCATCGAGGAGATGGGATTGAGACATGTGTTGTATGTGCCCGAGTTTTGGGTGAACATGGGACTGCTGACTGCATTAGCTGAGAGATGGCACTCTGAGACGTGCACGTTCCATTTGCCGATGGGTGAGATGACAGTCACCCTGGAGGATGTATACAAGATATTGAGGATACCGATTGATGGGGAGTTGATCCCATATGATCGAGATGGTGATAGAGAGGCCCTGAGATGGGTGTTCCAAGACCCAGGACTGGAGATGAGGGCAGGACATGTGGCATGGGACACCATGACAGCCACAGGACTAGCGCTGCCTGCAGTGATAGGAGGAGCTATCAGTGGGTTCCTGTGTCTGGATAGGGCGACACGGGGTTTGGCTATGGGATGGGGAGGAGCACTGGAGATGCTGGTGACGCAGCACACCAGATATGCCTGGGGACCATGTGTGCTGGCCCATTTTTATTATGAGCTTCATCAGTTTGTTTATCATGGATCAGTGGGATTGGGCTGTGGAGTTACATTGCTGCAGGTATGGGCCTATGAGCATCTGCCAGTTACCCGACCGATACACTTCAGGGGCAGGGGTCATGGACGCAACTTTGTTCATTTGTATGATATGATCACATCGCAGCCACGGATTGGTAGGCTAGAGTATTGGCAGCGAGTGATAGATGATATTGATGAGGTCATATGGAGACCATACCTGGGCTACGAGCAGTGGGAGGATGATGCAGTTGAGTTGCCGTACACCTTCCGGAGTAGGTACCTGATTGGGCGGATGCCCTATGTACTAGAGAGACAACTTGTAGACAGGATTGGCCGACAGTTTGGCCAGATTCAGAGGATGCCCCGGGGCTCAGGCATGTATGCCCGCACAGTTAGAGATCAGACATAGTTTGGGCCATTGCTGTCATATGATCAGGCAGTGACACAACTGGTGGAGATGATGCCCCTACCCTGGGATATGTGGCCTGAGATCGAGGATGCCGACATGGATGCCGAGTATACAACTTATTGGGCAGAGCATCTGTTCCCATGGTTGACAGATCTAGGAGAGGCATTGGAGGGAGATGGGGGGGGAGATGATGAGGAGGGTGGAGGTGATGGGGGCAGAGGCCGACAGAGGAGGGGAGTAGTTGGAGAGAGGTGGGTTGCACCTCGGAGGGAGGGTGGAGAGGAGAGGCAGGCTCAGGTGGTGAGGGGTCGCGGTGGATTGCCTTTACAGGTGCCAACAACACAGGGTCCCAGGCAGGTATAGATACAGGGACAGGGACAGAGACAGGTACCTATACAGGCACCAGTACAGGTACAGGTACAGGCACAGGGGGAGCCACAGACAGAGGCAGAGGGGGCTGACCCAGTGGAGGATACAGGGGCAGGATATGCTTATGTCCTACAGGCAGGAGAGGAGATAGCCTACTGGAGAGACCTCTACTATGGTGCAGTGCCAGCAGATCAGTGGGCGAGGAGCTTCCATAGATCGTCGCGTACAACGACAGCTACGGGAGGGAGCCGGAGGAGACAGGCATTGAGTGGTGGGGTTATGGGTCCTCCACCACCACTAGATAGAGGGGACATGCAGGATGATCCTGGGGTGGGTCCTTCAGGGTCTCAGATTCCACCGAGGCCAGGCGGCTCTGAGGGAGGGAGTTCATCATAGCCATAGAGGGCTCCCTTTGTATCAGTTTTGTACCATTTTTGTATTGTAGACACCTGCGGGTGCTTGTAGCCATATGATTTTGACATCATTGTATCATGACACTTTATGATTATATATATGAGATGATTCATCTTTGTGGCAGCTATATGCATATGTACCTATGTGATGAGATGTTCTTATGTGATGTTTGTTTATGAGATGGATGCAAATATGTATATGATGCAATGCAATATTTTTGTTCTTTTATGTGTTTATATGTGTATGCATGATGCAAATGTGAATGTATGTAATGCAAATGAATATGATAATGAAAATGTAAATTGTGCTAACACGTGTTGTGTGTAGGATGTGATGCAGTTGTGATATCTATATGTATGTATGAAATGCGCATATGTGGTAATGCAGGTGCAACTACATGAAATGCAAATGTTTTTGGTGTGTCATTATACTCAGTCATGTGATAGTAGGCTACACAGACTCGAGAAGGACGATGGAAGTAATGCAAATGAATATGATAATGAAAATGTAAATTGTGCTAACACGTGTTGTGTGTAGGATGTGATGCAGTTGTGATATCTATATGTATGTATGAAATGCGTATATGTGGTAATGCAGGTGCAACTACATGAAATGCAAATGTTTTTGGTGTGTCATTATACTCAGTCATGTGATAGTAGGCTACACAGACTCGAGAAGGACGATGGAAGTCAATCAAGAAAGGGGGATGAAAGACAGAAGATATGAAAGTGAAAGAGCTTCTTGTGCATTATCATCATTGAGCTTTATTATGGCAAGTAGGTTATGACAATCGAGGCATATGTTCGACCCAGAAAGTCATTGTACCCGTTTGCATGGAGATAAGACAGTCACAAACAAGGAATACCCCAGTTCACACTAGACTCATAGTGTCCTCATATCCTTGGACAAGTCATAACATTACTAAGAGACAATCCACAGACAACAAATACAAATAGGTGACGATACCCCATCCTTGCCTTTCTAGTCAAAGACATCCTGGAGATAGAATCTCTAGTCATAGACATCCTGGAAAAGCTAAAAGACATGTCACCAAAAGATGAAATCAAAAGAAAGCCAAGACTCGACACCAACATCCACTGTAGTCCTCAAGTTTAGTGTCTCTTGTCACTTGTATAAGTCTTATTTGATTGTGGTCACAATGTTTACTTTCACAGAAAGGATAGATAGCACTGAACCATAAAGTTGTTTGAGTCTGTTGAAAGATTTGATTTGTTGAAGCCCATTGTTGCTGCTGTGTCTCATCTGAAACTGATCGAATCCATGAAACTGATACCTTATTGCGGAGAAGATGAAACTTTATTGCGGATTGACGATGCAAATGTTGCTTTATTGCGGATTGTGCGTGGATAGACTGAAGGAAGTTGGAAGAAACTGTACTCCTCAAAACATGTGATGTTCTCCATTCCACACCCATCACTAGACGTAGGATTTGCCTTAGCTATAGATAGGATCTGATTTATTATGGATGGAAAGGGATGAAAAGGGAGGTTTATTATGAATGGCTAACCAATCTTAGGCAGATCAATAACAAGCCATGATGGGAATGGGTAAGTTTATTATGAACAAATAGGTTGTGAGTGTGTGCAAAGTGAAAGGATGAAAGTGAATCCTGAAGGAGGAAGGAACAATGTCTCTACGCATGGCGCTGGTGACCCAGTTTTCACCATGGTACTTGCCCAGGGCGCCACCGAAGTGGTTTTCACCGTTGGACGAAATTATTTCTCTTTACTTTTTTGATTTTTCAATGTTTTTGTGTCACAAGGCGCCTGTTTGCTAGGCTTTCACCAAGTAACGATTTTTTTTGTTTTATGATTTTTTTTTGTATTTTTGAAATTTTTGATTTTTTTTGTATTTTTGAATTTTTTTGATTTTTTTGTATTTTTGAATTTTTTTGATTTTTTTGTATTTTTGAATTAGGATATTCCGAAGAGCTATGTGTAGAACCTGTGAAGGTGCATGCTATTGATAGGATCCTCCAAAGGTTCACCTTCTGTAGTTGAAAGCTGATATGCACCAGATCCATATGCTGCTGTAATAATGTAGGGACCAAGCCAGTTTGGTTCGAACTTGCCCTTCTTCTCTCTGTCTTGTTGATTTTTAGGATTTTCTCTGAGAACTAAGTCACCCACCTCAAATGTGTGAGGCTTGACCTTGTGATTGTAGCTGCGACTCATTCATTGTTGGTAAGCCTTGAGATGATTAAAAGCAGTTTGTCTTCGTTCATCCAGTAGTTCCAGCTCTTGTAAATGAGAGACCCTATAGTCTTCATCACTGATGATGTTTTGCAAAGAGACCCGTAAAGAGGGTAGCTAGAACTCAATAGGCAAGATAGCTTCAGCGCCATAGACAAGTGAATAGGGTGTAGCTCCTGTAGGTGTGCGGACACTTGTGCGGTATGGCCAAAGTGCAGGATTAAGTTGGATATGCCAATTACGACCAGCATCGTCGACTGTCTTCTTTAGGATTTTAAGGATTGTTTTATTAGACGCCTCAGCTTGGCCATTACCTTGGGGGTAATATGGTGTGGAGAAATGATGGGAAATATGGAAGCGGTCACAGAGTTCACGAACATCCTGATTTTTGAAGGGACGCCCGTTATTAGTGATAATGGAAACAGGAATACCGTATCGACAAATGATATAGTTGAGGATGAATGTAGCAATCTGTTTTCCAGTAACTTGTGTGAGAGGCACGGCTTCAATCCATTTTGTAAAATACTCTGTGGCAGTGATAATGAATTTGTGACCATGAAGGAGGGTGAATCTTGCCTATGAGATCAAGTCCCCATTGACAAAAGGGCCAAGGAGACGCAAGTGGTTGAAGTTCTTGTGCTGGCGCATGTATGAGGTCTCCATGAATTTGGCATTGCTTACATTTATTGACAAATTGATATGAGTCTTTCTCCATATTGGGCTAGTAATATCCAGTCCTGATGAGTTTCTTGGCCAAGGTAGGACCACTAGCATGCGAACCACATATCCCTTCATGCACTTCCCGTAACGCAATCCGAGCTTCGTCACTTTCTAAACATCTAAGAAGAGTGCCATCTAGACCTCACCGGTATAGGATATCAGCTAAAATGACATATCGAGAGGATTGGCCAATGAAAGTGCGACGTTGGTTATTTGATAGATCAGGAGGTAAAGTATTGTCATGTAGGTATGTGAAAATGGAACCATATAACTGGGATTCGAGACCGACAACACATATAATCTCAGTAGGCATGATCTCATATGAAGGAACCAAAAGGTTATCCACCAAGAACTCATAGCGGGTCTCATTTGGAGGTAAATCAATCAGGGAAGCAATTGTAGCCATGGCATCTGCGACGCAATTATGCTCTCTCGGTATCTGCTCAAAGTCTATCTTTGTGAAGTGTTGTTTCAGATCATCCACCAGTTGTTTATAAGGCATTAACTTTTCATCTTTTGTTTGGTAATCATCAGTTGCTTGATGGATGACAAGTTGGGAATCCCCAAAAACATGAAGTTCCTGGATCTTCCATTGAACTGCAATTTGTAATCTTGTTGTTAATGCCTCATATTCCGCTATATTGTTAGTGCAAGGAAATGATAAGCGGTATGATTTTGGTATAGAATCCCCTTGAGGAGTTATGAAGAGGATGCCAACTCCTGCCCCATGCTGTGTGTATGAGCCGTCGGAGTACAGTTGCCATGGCTTTGCATGTGACATTGTTAAAATGGATTCATCTTGAAATTCTGAACTTAGAGGAACATCATCTATCATGGGAGCATCTTCTAATTGATCTGCTATGGCTTGTCCTTTTATTGCTTTTCTGTCTACATACTCGATGTTGAATTCACTCAGGATCATTACCCATTTGGCTAGTCACCCAGTAAGTGTTGCTTTATTGAGAAGGTATTTCAATGGGTCTATCCTTGCAACTAACTTAGTCTTATGAGTGAGCATGTAATGTCGTAATTTCTGCAAAGCAAAGACCACGGCGAGACATGCACGCTCAATTGGTGTGTAGTTTAGCTCATATCCTACCAATGTGCGACTGATATAGTATACTACTTTTTCCTTGCCTTCAACACTTTGTTGCGCTAAGAGTGCCCCCAGTGCTGTTGGAGTAGCTGATATGTATAGTAACAGAGGCTGATCTGGAACTGGTGGCATCAGAACTGGCAGATTCAGAAGATAATCTTTAAGCGTCTGGAAAGCCTGTTGACAGTTATCATCCCATTTGAATTTGATGTTTTTATGTAGCAGGTGCTGAAAAGGATTACACTTATCTACCAGTTGTGCTATGAATCTTCGGATGGACTGGAGTCTACCTTGTAAGGAACGAAGTTGACTGATATTTCTCGGTGGTTGCATTTCTAAGATGGCCTTGACTTTTGCTGGATCAGCTTCAATTCTTCTTTTGGATACAATGAATCCTAGGAGCTTCCCGGAGGTTACTCCAAAGACTCATTTCTTGGGGTTTAATCTTACTTTGTATTTTTCCAACCGATCAAAGACGATTGAAAGTATGTCCAAATGTGTATTTCTATCTATTGATTTGCCCAAGAGGTCGTCAACATAATCTTCCACAGTTACATGCATGAGATCATGAAAGATAGTAGTCATGGCTCTTTGATATGTAGCACCTGCATTCTTTAGCCCGAACGACATGACATTCCAGCAGAAAGTTCCCCACGGACAAGTAAATGCTATTTTGTGTTGATCCTCGGGTGCGATCCTTATTTGATTATAACCAAAGAATCCATCCATTAATGATAACATTTCATGACCTGCTGTGAGATCAACAATCAAGTCAATATTTGGTAATGGGAAGTCATCCTTCGGAAAAGCTTTGTTGATGTCTCTGAAATCTGTGCATATTCTGATGCTACGATCTGGTTTACTAATAGGTACCAAGTTGGAGATCCATTCAGGATAATTGATTGGGCGTATGAATCCGACATCGAGTAATTTCTCAAGTTCTGCTTTGACTAGTAATGCCACTTGTGGATGCATTTTTCTTAGTTTCTGTTTTACTGGTTTTGCCCCCGGTTTGACTGTCAAATGATGCATTACCAAATCCGGATCTAATCCAGGCATATCAGCGTATGACCAGGCAAAGTTGATTTGTCGTTCTTTGAAGAAACTTATGAATTTTGACCTTTCTGACTCTGTCAGTGATTGAGCTAGGAATATGTTGTGTGGAACCTCTTCTGTACCAATGTTTGTTTTGATAGTCTCCTCTACCAACATGGATGACTTTTCCTCATATGATGCCGGGAGAATGTTGAGCCTTCCATCTTCGGGTGCCTTAGAGAGGTTTTCACCCTCAGATACGTCCTTTCTTTTTACTTTTTTGGGGTCAGACAGTGCCACAGTGTGGTTTTCACCATGAGACCCTTGATTTGCTCTTATTTTCACATTTTTGTGACTGGAAGGTCCGACACCTTCACCAAAATATGTCACGCTATTGAGTTCTATAGTGTATCCCACTTTATGATCTCCAGGGGGAAGATCATTTCTTATGCCTAGATAGTCTATAAAAGCTTCATCATTTTGGAATGTATCAAACTGTGTAGGTCCTTCATGATCCCAGTCAACGAGTTGGTGGTGAACAAGGGGAAGGCCGTTAATGTCTTCGAAGTTAGCGGGGCTAAGAGTGAAGATGTGGTTATATTCAGGCATGTCAAGGTAATTATCGAGGTCATCGATGGCACTCTCCTCATCAGTCTCGATCGCGAGCGAATCCAAATTATCATCACTAGTAGTGCACTCTGGGACAGGTGTTCTCATCCTATGTGATTTCAACCTAGAACCTTGAGACAAGGACTGTGTAGACTCCTCATGGGTTGTTTCTTGACCAACTCTGAATTTGTTATAAAACTCCTCTTCTTTTGTGGGTTCATCTGGCTCTCTAAATGTCTCGGTGAGCTCATAGTCACTGGAAGACTTGTCGGAGCCCCATTCCCATTCGTTGGAATATGTGGAATAGCGATTCTCTTGTTGAATTTTGGCAGCTTTGATTTGTAAGGATTCTTCTGTCCTTTGGGTGTGGACCTTGGAAGTTAAGAAACCAAGTCCTTTCGAGCGTTCCTTCTTGAAAGTCAATTCAGGTTGTAAAGGCTCAATGATGCCTTCCTTTCGTAATCCCAGAGGGCTTTTTCCATCATACCTGAATTTTTGTAGAATTTTGAAGCCTTTGCCATATTTCTCACATGGTAGATTGATGTGGTCTTGTGTTTCCTCTTCATTGTCTCTGAAAAGTATTTGGTATAAATCTTCCTCTTCTAGTTCACCCCATCTTTGAAAGGTAGTAGGGTCCCATTTGAGCATCATAATGGAGATTTGCTTGTTAGGATGTGGTCTTCCATATTATTTTGGGGAACTCATGACCTGTCTTAAGTACATGGTCTGATTGAAAGTATATTCCCCCATGCATTTGTCCTGAAACTTGCCTTTAAGCTCACCTTGTTTTGATGTCGAAGGTTTTAATGACTCAGGATCAATGTATGCCGATGAAGGAACAGCCTCATGATTACTGGGAATGATGGTCTCAGTCTTTGATTTCAGGTTATTGCAGTATATGAATGGATTAGGATCGCCGTTAACTGTTACTTCCACTCCATTATGAGGAAACTTAATGCATTGGTGATATGTGGATGGGACTGCCCTCATTTCATGGATCCAAGGACGTCCTAGCAATATATTATAAGTGAGATTTAAATCCAGGACTTGACAAACCACATCCTTTGTAACTGGCCCAACTCTGAGAGGTAAGATGACTGTACCCTTGGATGAACGCTCTTCATCATCATATGCTTTAATGGTGATCTTGTTTGTAGAATTCACAGCTTTATTAGAATATCCCAATTGTGTGATAGTGCTTAATGTGCAAATGTTTAGACCTGCTCCTCCATCTATCAGGACTCTTTTTATTCGATGTTTGTGTATGAAGGCTTCAATGTGTAATGGTGCATTATGTGGCTGTCTTACAGAGGCATCATCGGCTTCTGTGAAAGTAAGTGAATGTGGAATGGAAAGGTATCCCACCATGGCTTGAAACTGGTCCACGTTTAGATCAGTAGGAATGACAGTATCTCTCAAGGTTTTGTCAAGAATGGCTTTATGTGCGGGAGATATGCGTAATAGCTCAAGGATCGAGATGAGCGCGGGTGTCTTCCCTAGTTGTTCTACAAGGTCATACTCAGGTTTGGTTGATGAAGAAGCGGTGTTTTTAGTTGGGGCACCTTGCAGAGTGAATTTACCTCGACGGGTTGTAACATGACATTTAGAGGTAGGTTCGGAAGAAGATCCAATGCCTTTTAGGACAATCCTGGGTCTCTGGGTAGAATTCTCAGACGTTTTGTCCTTGATGATAATGGTAGAGACGTAATTGTCCATTGAAATGTGATTGATAGTTGAATCATAGTTGTAGGATTCTCTGGTATAATTGGTTTGATCCTCTGTGGCTTCAGCTTTTCCCTTGTCATGTTTTGGGAATGGTTCCTTAAACATCTCATGTTCTTGATTAGACGAATGTCCCTCAATCTCAATGTCACCTCTATCAATGAGATCCTGTATGATGTTCTTCAGTCGATGACAATTTCCTGTCTTATGACCCTTGCTCTTATGAAATTCACAATATTCATCATCATTCCACCAATTTGGTTTAACCTTTGGTTCATATGGAGGAAAATCTGGAACTGTGATTACCTTGTTTGCCACAAGCTTCTTGAAAACTGACTCAAGTGGTTCTCCCAATGGAGTGTAATTCCTTCATGATCTGGAAGTTGTTTGAGTATTCACTTGATTGTTTGTAGAACTTGATCCTGAAAAGATGAATTTGGGTCGCACTGTGTTGGCATCAACAACACCATCATTGACTGTGTTGTTTTTATTCCAAAATCTTGGCTTGTTTTTCCGTTAAAGTCATCTTTGTTTTCCTTGAATATCTTAATGACTCCTTGTTCAATTAGGACTTTTTCTGTCGCTAAGCCTTTTTCAATGACGTCCTTGAAGGTGGACAAACAAGCTTTTCTTAGATCATAGCCAATGTCTTTGTTAACATTCTGGGTGAACATCTCTACCATTTGTTTTTGTGGAATTTCACAAGAGCATCTACTGGCTAAATTCCTCCATCTTTGTAAAAATGATGCAAAAGATTCTCCCTCTTTTTGCTTGGTGTTGCACAAAGTAGTGACTGATATGTCTGTCTCTATGTTGTAGGAGAAATGTTGAATAAATGCCTCTGCAAAGTCACCCCATGACTTAATTCCAGGTGGAAGTTGGGAGAACCATTCCATAGCTTGATCACCTAAGCTTTGTGGGAATAATCTCATCAAATATGTCTCTTCTACTGCTACCTCAATGCAAGTTGTGAAAAATTGTCTTATGTGTGCCTTAGGATCCCCTTTTCCTCTATACTTATCAAATTTAGGTGTCACAAAGTGTGTAGGAAAAGGAGGCATTGGAATGCTCTTGTCAAATGGATAGGGACATATGTCTCTCATTGTGTATGTTGGCTTGGGTGCATTTATGTCCTCCATTTTCTTTTGTAATTCCCTGATTTGTTGCTCCAAATTGCTCTTAGGTGGAGATCGACTTCTTGGACCATATCCTATGTTTGAGGTACCCATTGGAGGAGGAGCATGTTGCATATATGGATGATATTGATCATACACATGTTCATATGGAGAAGGTCTATAGTGATGCTGCGTATATGGACCACTTGGTATAGATTCATGTTGAGGAACACCATATCTATTTTGTGCATGTATACCATACTCTACAGGCATGTCATGTTCTATTGTATTGTCCCCAAATTTGACACGGGGTTTCCTTGTGTCCAAATTTTGAGCATGCCTTTGCATATCCCATTGCTTTGGTGGTTGATCCTTAGCATTGATATGTGATTGAGCATATTTTTCTCCATAAGATTTCCATAATGGTCTGCGAAGGTGAGTATCATATGTTTGACCATGTGTATGTGGGACCTTTGGTTTTTGAAGCAAAGCTGATGGTGATTCAGGTACCATATATGGTCCTCTATTTCCTCCACTATTAGGTCTCCTTTGATCCATGTTGGAGTGAGGTTGTTGCAAAGGTTGATTTTCCATTATTTGAGACATGTCAAAATCATGAGGTATCTTGGCTCCACTTTGTGCCATCATTTGTAAAAAGTATTGTCTATCCCTCCTCATTATTTCCTCAACCAATCGATTGAAATGGGGGTTCATAATGGATTCTTCCACATCTGCTGAATGTACTGAAAAGTTGTCCATATTGTCATTGTGCGTAGCATTGTTGTTTATAGTGTCCATGTTCTCAACATTTGGAATGCTTCTATAGGTATCCATGTCGAGTAATGTAGTATGATCAGAATTGAAAAAGATCTCATTGTCATACTCATAAGAACTCATGTTTGCGGACTCTTGAGCCTCTTTAGTTTCTCTCCTAGATTTTTGAAGATGGGTTTCAACCATGAACTAGGTATTGACCAAGATGTGTGAGACTAGATGAAAAATGGAAAGAGTATGGAAGACCAAGAGTTGGATGGAATGTAAATGAATCTGAAGTGTACTTGCAATGTCCAAAGTGTAAGACCAAGTATGTATGTAGTAGAGTAGGTGTGACTTCCAAAGAGAGGATAGTTTCTCTTGATGAGGTAAGTTGACCTTGACTCTAAGTAAGACCAAATGAGACCCAAAGGTAAGAAACCTTGATGAGGGACCACTTAGCAAAGTGTTGTTGTATGTAGTGTGTTGATAAAGTATGATGAGGACAAGCAAGTGACCTTTTGACTCAAGTTTAGACAAATGTGAATGTAATGTAAGATGTAAAGCAATGATGGACTTTGTGAGACCCAAGGACAGGTTGAATGCTAGATGGAACCCTGGAGAAATGACCTAGGAAGCTCAAGAATTCTGAAACTGACTGTGTTTGTTTGCTGGATTGTAACAGTTTTTCAATTCTGGACACAGACGCGCCTGTATACTTCACAGATGCGGTTTCCCGACACAGACGCTGCTCTATTTAACACAGACACGCTTCTGAGATTCTTTTGCAAAATGTAATGTTGATTTTCGTGGACACAGACGTGTTTCTGCCCTTCACAGATGCGGTTAGACAACACAGACGCTATTATGCCCGACACAGACGCGTTTCTGCAAATTTTGTGCAATTTTTCCAATCTGTGAAGTTGTTTTGTTGTGACCAAATCTGACTATTTGAATGATTTTTGTGACAAGAGGACACAGTGTAGATGAAGACCCAATGTTTGCAAGTGTCTAGACTCAAAATGACTCCAAGAAAAGTGTGTTGTTTGAAGTAAAAATGTTTTGCATACACTTGAAGACACAAAAGACACAATGTTTTGCTGTTTGGTCTTGAATGTTTTGAATGTTTAACATAAGTCAAGCACAATTCTTATGGCTGGCCAAGACAATAGTTGTTGATCCCACATGGGGTTTTACCCCTGAGGCTACGCTATTCAGAGTGGATACTTAGATGCTTGACCTCACTGGCTCCACCCTCGACACTCACTTCTCAGGTCAGCCAAGCATCAGTCCCCACGAAAACTCCCCGTGGCGAACTTTGTATCTCTACTAAGAACCGTATGTGTGTGGGCCGCTACCAGAGGTCCGACCTCCTGCCCCAACAACTAGAAGGATTTGGGCCTCTAAAACAAAATGGTGCTAGTAAGGGCATCCGCTCGTGTGGCCATACATGCGGCACTTTCAGCTCTGTAAATACAAAATGCTCCCAGCCGGTAGGGGTTACGCCCTACAACTGATCAAATAAATTTGATCAAACGGGTTTATGGGGAGACATAGTGTCGGTATGAACTAATCAGCACACGTTATTCATAGTTTTCACCATGAATACATTTGTTTATAGTGGTTCAGATGAGGTGGGTTTTCCTCGCTACCACTTGGGTCGTTCTCTTCTCACTAGTAGTCCTAATGACCACACGGGAAGACAGGCCCTCTGAAGATTAAACAAAAAGAGCCTATTGCTCAAGACACAAAAGACAATGATTCAATTTTAGTGCACCAATGGAAGTGTTTGCTAGTCTATGAAAACAAGGCACACAATAAAAATCCAAAAACCCTTGCCAATGACCTACAACAAAGAGTTGTTAGTAGCTTGGATTGTTTCAAATAATCACCCCTTCCTGCAAGCACACAAGTTAGGTAAATTTTAAACCCAAAAAAATTTGTGAAAATAGGGGCCTTCAACCAAACGATTTTGCTTTCAAGACAAGCTGCACCAATTTCGTTAGCTAGATCTGAAAATGTTAGCTCAAAATAAACCAGATCCAAAACCCTAAATGCAAAATCCGAAAAACTGAATCAATGCAAATAAATTTTTTTGAAACTGATAAACACAGATGCGGTTACCCTCAACACAGACGCGACTGGGTAACACAGACATGGTTCTGTGAGACACAGACGCGGCTACAGAGCACAGACGCACTTCCTGAACACAGACGCTGGTTAAAACAACATAGACGCGACTTAACAACACAGACGCGTTTTCTTGAACCTGCAAAAAAAAAAAGAATATTGCCAATACACAGACGCGGATCCAGATGTCGTAGACGCGTCAAAAAATAAAAAACGCGATCCAAAAGAATGTAGACGCGGAAATAACAAAATGCTGTCAAAAACGTCGGATCTGCAACTTCACATTACAAAATCTGCAACAAGGATGTTAAATGCAAAAAGGGACAAGAGTCCCACCGGGCATGCCAAAATGTATATGGTGAAAATGGATAACAATAATAACAATATTGAAAGGCTAAATGAATTCAACCACAAAACCCTAGCCTAACAATCAACAAAGATCCACCATAACATATGAAGATTACCTAAGACAATGTAGATCAAATGAAATCACAAAGATTATACCATCACATGTCCAATAGGGTTTGGATCTCCATTCTTCCTATCTCCATTGATCTTGCTTGATATATTTTCTCTTAGATTTTATGTGCACAAAAGCTCAACAAAGAACGGAATGTGGTTGCAAGTAGGATCGTAGTGTAGTCAAGTAATCCAGTACTTAGGTCATTTGGATGCATCATTAGAGTTTGATAATGAAGGAAGCATCTCCTTATATAGAAGACACTATAAGAAATGGAGGGATAGGATTGAGAGGTGTAAAAGGAGGTCGGCTATGATTAGAGGGTAGGTAAAATAAATAATAAAATAATGAAAGGGGTAGGTAGTGTATGAATTAAGAGATGAATGACATGTGTCATGGGTAGAAAAGGTTAATGAATTAATTAAATAAATAAAGATTTATTTAATTAATAGAAGAAGTGGGATCAATTAAATAAATAAGAATATTTATTTAATTTAGGAAAAGGATAATTTAAATAAATAAATGTATTTATTTAAATGAGAAATAAGGCTAGAAGAGGATAAATGAATTAATTAAATAAATAAAGATTTATTTAATTAATAGAAGAATTAGGCTTAGATAATTAAATAAATAAAATATTTATTTAATTAGACATGACAATTTTGGGTGTCTACAGATACAATCAGATAAACATTGCACTAGAAGATCAACATAAGACAACCTTCACATGCCCATGGAGCATATACTACTGGAATGTAATGCCTTTCGGTCTAAAGAATGCACGAGTGACCTATCAATGAGCAATGACCACTATCTTCCATGATATGATGCATACCATAATGGAAGATTATGTTGGTGACTTACTGGCAAAATCACTCACAAGAGAAGGTCATCTAGAAATATTAGAGAAAATCTTTGATAGAATAGAACAATATCATGTTTGACTCAACCCAAAGAAATGTGTCTTTGGAGTAACCTCAGGGAAGCTTCTAGGGTACATTGTCTCAAGCAAAGGCATTGAGGTTGACCCAGCAAAGGTCAAAGCAATCATGGACATGCCACCTCCAAAGAACATCAACTAGCTAAGGAAACTACAAGGGCAACTTCAATCTATCCACATATTCATTGCACAACTGGCAGATAAATGTCGCCCATTTACACACCTGCTACACAAAAATATCTGCTTTCAGTGGGATGCTAGATGCCAGCAAGCATTCCAGATGCTTAAAGATTATCTAATGAATACGCCATTGTTGATCCCACCAGATCCCAGTAAGGCTCTATTGCTCTATATTTCAGCAACAAGTACAACATTGGGTGTACTATTGGCACAACACAATGCATAAGCGAAAGAGTGTGTTGTTTACTACATCTCTCGCACACTGGTTGGCTATGAACTCAATTACACCCCTATTGAATGAGCTTTCCTAGTAGTAATCTTGGATACCACTAAACTGAGGCACTATCTATTAACACATAAAGTACAACTCATTGCAAAGATCGATACACTCAAGTACTTACTCAGCAAAGCAGCATTGACAGGCCGCTTGGCCAAATGGGTAATGATTCTCAGTGAATTTGATATCATGTATGTGGACCGTAAAGCTATCAAAGGACAAGTTATTGTAGATCAGTTGGTTGATGCACCACTCATAGGCGATCATCCCCTCATTTCTAATTTTCTAGATGAAGAGATATTCATGATCACAACAACACAACCATGGAAACTCTACTTTGATGGTTCATACACTAGGCATGGCTCGGGGGCAGGCATTTTGTTTATCACACCTCAAGCTGACAGCATCCCGAAGTCTTACAGGCTCACATTTCCATGCACAAACAACATAGCTGAATATGAGGCCTTGATCACAGGACTCATGTTAGCCATACAATGGAAGTTACAAGAACTACAAGTATATGGTGACTCCCAACTAGTCATTCAACAAGCAACAGATGAATATCAAACAAAGGATGACAAACTCATGTCGTACAAACAAATGGTGGACAAATTAAAGGCATCATCCACAACTATCACCTTTGAGCAGATACCTAGAGATCAGAATCGAGCTGCTGACGCTATGGCTACCATTGTATCTCTCCTAGATCTTCCACATAATTCAACACGCTACGAGTTCTTGGTCGAACAACTTTGGATTTCCGCTTATGATATCCTCGAATCTAAGATGATATGTCGCCTTATCGGTTCCGAATCCCCATGGTATGGTGATTTCTACACCTACCTCCATGATCACACACTTCCTCCTAAGCAATCGAATAACCAACGTAAAACCTTCATTTGCCAAACCGCTCGATATACCATTATTGTTGAAACCCTATACCGACGCAGTCTTGATGGTACTCTCCTTCGATGTCTTGAACAGGATGAGATAACAAAGGTCTTGGAAGAGGTACATGAAGGAATTTGTGGAACTCATGCAAGTGGCCTGTCACTAGCTAAGAAGATCATACGAGTTGGATACTATTGGCCATCAATGGAAAAAGACTCCTACTACTTTGTTAGAAAGTGCAAAAAATGCCAAGTTCATGGAGACCTGATACATGCACCAGCACAGGAATTACAACCAATCACAACACCATGGCCCTTTTGTCAATGGGGACTTGACCTTTTGGGTAAAATCCATCCATCTTCATCCAACGACCACAAATTCATTATTATTGCCACTGAATACTTTACAAAGTGGATCAAAGCTGTTCCACTTACCCAAGTCACCAGCAAGCAGGTCACCTCATTCATCCTCAATTATATCATCTGCCGGTTTGGTTTATCCATGTCCATCATCACAGATAACGGTCTTCCTTTCAAAAATCAGGATGTCCGTGTGAGAAATTTCACATCCAACACCGCTTTTCCACTCCCTACTACCCATAAGGCAATGGTCAGGCTGAAGCATCAAACAAAAACACATTGAGAATCCTAAAGAAGACAGTCAATGATGCCAACATATTGAGAATCCTAAAGAAGACAGTCAATGATGTCGACCGTGATTGACATGTTCAATTGAATCCAACACTATGGGCGTATCAAACTAGCATTCAAACCCCTACAGGCGCGACTCCCTACTCATTGGTCTATGGTGCAGAAGCTATTTTACCTATTGAGGTTGAGATACCATCACTATGGGTTTCCTTGCATAATATTATAGATGATGAGGCCTACATGGTCTCACATTTTCAGGACTTAGAGCTGCTTGATGAGAAATGACAAGCTGCATACAATCACCTCAAAGCCTATCAGCATCATATGAGTAGAAGCTACAATCACCGAGTTAGACCTCATACATTTGAGGTAGGTGATCTTGTTCTATGAGAAAATCCTCATAACCTACACAACCGAGAACATCAGGGAAAGTTTGAATCGAACTGGCTGGGTCCATATGTTATCACTGTTGTATTTGGGTTCGGGGCATATCAGTTGGCTACTTCAGAAGGAGAACCGCTAGCAGATCCAATCAAGAACATGCACCTCAAATGGTTTTATAACTAAAAATTTGTATAGAGCATCAGGCTCCCATACATACCAGAAAAACACCAAAAACATTCAGAAAAATGTCCTGAAGAAAATACAAAAAAATCAAAATAGTAAAGAAAAATCATGCATCCAAACAGTGAACAACCACTCCGATGGCACCTTGGGTAAGTGTGATGGTGAAAACCTGGCAAATAGGCGCCACTTGTAAAGGCTATGGCTCCATTGTCTTCCAGGCTTGTTGCGATCACATTCATTTCCTACACACATCCATCAGTCCAAAACCATGGCTTCTTATTGATCTGCAATCCAGGATAGTACTTCATGTGTCTTGCATCCCGCTTTTTCATAGTCATTGTAGACACCTAAAATTGTCATGTCTAATTAAATAAATATTTTATTTATTTAATTATCTAAGCTTAATTCTTCTATTAATTAAATAAATCTTTATTTATTTAATTAATTAATTCATTTATCCTCTTCTAGCCTTATTTCTCATTTAAATAAATACATTTATTTATTTAAATTATCATTTTCGTAAATTAAATAAATATCTTATTTATTTAATTGATCCCACTTCTTCTATTAATTAAATAAATCTTTATTTATTTAATTAATTCATTATCTTTTTCTACACATGACACATGTCATTCATCTCTTAATTCATACACTACCTACCCCTTTCATTATTCTATTATTTCTTTTACCTACCCTCTAATCATAGCCGACCTCCTTTTACACCTCTCAATCTTATCCCTCCATTTCTTATAGTGTCTTCTATTTAAGGAGATGCTTCCTTCATTATCAAACCCTAATCAAGCATTCTAAGGAGCTAACTACTTGATCAATTGACTACACTACGATCCTACTTGCAACCACATTCCGTTCTTTGTTGAGCTCTTGTGCATATAAAATCTGAGAGCAAATATATCAAGCAAGATCAATGGAGATAGGAAGAATGGAGATCAAAACCCTATTGGACATGTGATGGTATAATCTTTGTGATTTCATGTGATTTGCATTGTCTTAGGTAATCTTCATATGTTATGGTGGATCTTTGTTGATTGTTAGGCTAGGGTTTTGTGGTTGAATTCATTTAGCCTTTCAATATTGTTATTATTGTTATCCATTTTCACCATATACAGTCATGTCTAAACTGGGGGCAATGCCCTTAACCTATTGATGGAAGTGGATTCTACATTACTTGTGATTCGTTGGGTTCTTCATTCAAAACTGTCTCACAAAATACCAAAAACATTCAAAAACAATCACAAAATACCAAAAACATACAAAATCACAAAAATCCCAAAACATCAGAAAACATCAAACAAAAACATGGCAACACCTTGTACATACTCATCCGAGATGATACCAAACAAACATTGTGAAATACTCAAAATGATGATCACTTATCAAATCGACCAAACAACCAACATCGACACATAAACTGTCTTAACAAGGATGCATCCTTCCTTACCAAAACAAAGACAAGATGATATTTTCTTTGACAAGAAAATTCTATTTAAGCTATCAAAATACTTGATTGATTTGTAGCTTATTCATTCATTTATATATATCAGGTTCCTACGCTACTCTGGGATATCCGCAAGTGATTAAGAGTAGCCAAGATGGTTCCTGCGGCATTTTTTGTATGTCTTCTACAAATCATTTCGATGAAGTTCTGGGGCATGTACTAATGGTGTCTACGTGGGAAGTTCACTAAGTTACATGATCCTATGCAAAAATACAGTCATAGATCACCACGGCTTGTTGACTACAACGTATACCTCAACCATATGAGCATGAACCATTATCGAGGATCCATATTCTTTATTCTTTATATGTGTTGTTTGCTTACAGGTACAATGCTCCATCTTTGGTTCCTACTGCCTCATCCACGCTCGATAATGATTTATCTCTTTCTACGGTATGAATTTGTCTTAGGGTATGATCGACAAAAGATCAAGGAGGATGTTCCAAGTCATGCATGAAAGGAGATAATCCTTGTCTATTCTGCAAGCAATACTCAGGTCAACTTGATCCATTATATCAAGTTGCTTGTATTAACTTGCTATATCAAAATCCACGTAAGGAATACTCAGGTCATCTTGAATCATTATGTCAAGTTGCTTGTATTTTTCTTACAACATTTTAAAGCTCAATGATGAAAAATAAAGCACTATGGATCGTCATTCCATCTCATCTGTATATATTGCATTCTGTTGCATTCCATCCATCCATACACTCATAATAGCTGCATATCATGCATACATAGTAATGACAATGGATACTCTATTTTCCTCTTCTTTCATAGGAATGCATCATAGGTCCTCCATTTCTTCTATCTAACATTGAATCCCACCCTCACCCTCCCCATCCCCATCTTGGTAATCAACATTACATACCCTACATCATCTCCCATCAACCCAATCAAGCCAATTACTCTGTTTGCACAGGCACATCGACTCACACACACACCTAGACTATCAATAGATATTCTGATCAAGTATCTTTGGGTCTCAACAGGTAATTGATTATGACAAACCTAGACTACAACAGACATTTATCATAATGACCTAGTCTCAACAGGGCTGCTATGATTCACCACAACCATCCATCACACACACACACACTATCAATTGATCAACCAATCAAACACAATCATAACAGACAATTACATCAATTGTCTAAGTCTCAATGAGTATTTTGATTCATATACCTTGACTTCATCGGGCAATTACATCAATTGTCTAAGTCACATTAGGTCACTTTGATTCACTTACTCAGACTTTATCCTGTCCAAGCGAACAACTGACATCAACTGTCATGCTTTGACTTGATCGGGGCAATTAAACTGATTGCACTAGATTGTCCAACCAATTTTGATCAATTGTACAATATCAATCAAAAGCACAACACCACATTTGCATTGTATCTCCTGCATAACCTACGGGTACTCACTGGCTTGCCATTTCTCCGTATTCACTCTGTTTTCTTCCATTCTTTCAGCGTTATTGCTAATTTCTTTTATTCTACCTCCCCTCCACTTCTCGTTCTTTTTCGAGAGATCGCTCGATTCTTCAAAAAAAATTCGGCCCATCTCTCGAGGGGGCATACCACCCACCAAATTAACATTTCTGGGGCATATTTCTTCACACCTATTTTTCTTTCTTTGAAATGACATGATAAAACCGCACCATCTCAAAGAGGGGCATGTCCACTTAATTAAATGAATATTTAGTATTTATTTGATTATTTAACCATCAATCAATAATTAATTAAATTAATATTTAATTAATTCATCTTAACCCTCTTCTCCTATTAATTAAATAAATTATTCAATTTAATTCACTTAACCAAATTCAGACCATTAATTAAATAAATAAATCATATTTGTTTAATTAAATCTTCTCTCACATTTAAATAAATTAATATTTATTTAAATCCTCCAAAATCCAATCTCTTACATTTAAATAAATTAACATTTTTTTAAATCACCTTTATCCTCCACCCACTTGCATTTTCCTACAAATGCAAGTTGCACAACTATTTTAAATAAATAAATTTAAATCCTATTTATTCTCACCCATTTGAAACTTTTAATGGTTTCCCTTAAAGTCTTCAAACTTAATGGCTTCCTTCTAGAGTCTTCTCAAACCGTGGATTCATAGCATGCAAGTTGTCCCCTCAACTTTGCATAGGCAAGTCAAGTTCATTTATAAAAATATGACATACACCTTATTAGTTGATACCAAACTTCAAGAACCATTAAAACTTGGATATTCTTGTTCAACTACTTCCCATTCTTGTCCCAATTCTCCTACTTCTTCAAATACATCTATTTCCTTTAATGATTTTTTTCCTTCTAGTACTCCTGATTCTTCTACTTAATCGGAATCTCCTCCCAAGGATATCTTTTCCCCCAAAGGAGTGCTCTTAGATGATGATAAATGACTTAAATAAATGTTTTATTTAATTTATTTAAAAGAGGAAAAGGGGATTAAATGAAATAAATATGATTTATTTATTTAAATGATTTGTGAATTTGGTATAGTGAATTAATTAAAATAAATTGAATAATTTATTTAATTAATAGGAGAATGTTTGAAGATGAATTAATTAAATATTAATTTAATTAACTAATGGCTAGTGGATTTTTAATCAAATAAATACAAAATATTCATTTAATTAAAATGGACAGATTTATGTGACTACATTTGCCCCTCTTTGAGAATGTGCGGTTTATCGTGTCGTTTCAAAGAAAGAAAAATAGGTGTGAAGAAATGCCCCATAAAATGCTAATTTAATGGGTGGTATGCCCCCTCGAGAGATGGGCCGAGAAATTTCAAAAAATCGGGTGATCTCTCGAAAAAGAATGAAAATTGGCAGGGTGATAGAAGAGAAGAATTTAGCAATGCTGGTGAAAAATAGAAGAAATCGGAGATAAAATGGAGAAATGGGAGGCTCGGGAAGTTCACAGGGACCACGACAGCGAGCGGAGAAAAATTAGGGGTACGACGAAGGGTTTATATGGGGAGAAAGTGGTGAAAACAGACTCATTTGTAGCCGCGACCATAGTGAAATTGTAGCTCTGATAGTGACTTTTTGGAAGAGCAAGGAGCAGTCAAGATGCTGGTTCCCATAGAAGAGCACCGATTAGAGTGAGTTCGACGATTCCAGCGGCCAGATGACTATGGACCAGTAGTATGTGAATTTGAATTTTTGAATTTTATGCATTTTTGATGTGTTTTTTGCTGAGTCCAAGTTGAGTCGAGACAACAGCACTAGAACTGTGTTTTGACGCTTTTGTCAATTGAATTAGCGCTATTGTGCCGCAATGGCACTATTGTGTGGTCGATTTAGCACTTCTGCAAAGGTTAGTGCTATTGCCCAGGTGTTTGAGCGCTATTGTTTTCTTAGCGCTATTGAGTAGTTGATTGAGCGCTATTGCATAGCTAATGTAGTGCTTTTGCATAGTTTATTAAGCGTGTTTGGTAGGGTATTGGCGCTATCGTTAGGAGATAGCGCTTTTGTTTGCAAGATAGCGCTTTTGTGCAGGATAATAGATTCCCCAGTTTGTGTGAACAAAAATCTCTCAATGCCAATGATGGATGGATGGAGAGATGAAGGTGAGAGTTGTTTTGAACCATAGCAGCCCTGATGAGACTTAGGTCATTAGGATAAATGCCTGTTGAAGTCGAGGTGTGCCATGATTGCTTACTTGTTGAGACTTAAAGATACTTGATCAAAGTATCTGTTAGGTTTAAACTTAAGAATGTTTGAAACAAAACAACTGATGATGATAGTTGATGCACTTGTGTAGGAGGATCTGCACGTCTTACAGTTGCGTGATAGGTTGACTGAGGTCGAGGTAGATTGTATTGCAGTGACCAACTTGTATGATATGATGTATATGCCCATGATTCAGATGAATCATGGTTTGATTACAGCATTGGCAGAGCGCTGACATAGTGAGACATGCACATTTCACTTGGCGCAGGGGGAGATGACTGTGACACTAGAGGATGTATGGTGCATCCTGCATATTCCCATTCGAGGTGAGCTGGTGACATATGACAAAGCATGGGGGACCCTAGCGGTGCAACAATTTTTTGATGAGGACGTCTTTATTGATGATAGATCGATAGCCTGGGAGGACATAGCCGTGTTGTATGAACCGTTACCAACAGTGCTATCAGGGATTGTGGGGGGACTACTGTGCCCAGATCGACGATCACATGGACTTGCTGTTGGTTGGGGTCAGGTGATTGAGCAGATGATGACAGAGGGGACCCAGTGCGCATGAGGACCGAGCGTGCTGGCACACTTATATCAAGAGCTGCATGAGGTAGTATACCGAGGGAGGGGCTCATTGGCAGTGGGAGTCACGCTGCTTCATATTTGGGCGTGGGAGCACCTACCAGTTACCCGACCAGTTAGTCTGAGATTTTGGGCAGTCGACCAGCCATATGTATATATGTACAGCGATATGATGAGTCAACCCCATCTAGGGAAGTTAGAGTGGTGGCGGTGGGCACTGGATGATCTGGATATAGTGATCTGAAGACCATATATTGAGTGTGAGCCCTGGGAGGATGATGCAGAGGCGTTGCTGTATGTGATTATGACTCGATTCCTCATTGGGAGGACAACCTACCATGTGGAGAGATAGTTGCCTGGCAAAGTTTTGAGACAGTTTGGACGGTGGCAGGGATTGCCTAGGGGATCAGGAGAGTATGCCAGGGTGGTCCGAGAGAGGTACGCATGAGGGCCAGTACTACCTTATGATCAGGCATTAATAGAGTTTCGGATGCTACAGGTGAGACCATGGGTTATACGACTGAGGATGGTAGATGCAGGGGTGTCAGAGGAGTATACGCAGTATATGGTGGCTCATCTGATTCATCGGATATCAGATCCGATAGAGCCGATTCCAGATTTTGAGGAGGGTAGGGGATGGAGATGAAGGAGGAGAGGAGGTTGAGGACCTATAGTAGATAGAGGAGGGAGAGGGGATGGTGGTGATGGAGGAGGGGCAGATGGTGGAGGTGGAGGAGGTGGGATGGTGGAGGTGGTGGATTCAGAGGTGGAGGTGGAGGTGGTAGTGGTGGTCAAGTTCAGTGGAGAGGGAGAAACGGTTTGTCATTGCGGATATCACAGGGACCTTTGATGCAGGGAGGAGTTAGATTGGGTGGGAGAGGTATTGGGGAGAGGGAGGTACCAATGGATAGAGGGGAGGGAACCACTGGAGAGGGAGCGACAGGCGAGGCACCTATGGAGACAGGGGAGGGAGCCATTGGAAATCTTCAGGACCATATGATATTACATTTGTAGACTCAACTTACAGCAGTCGAGACATAGGTGGAGGATTTGGAGGCGGAAGTTGCAACTAGAGATGTGCAAGTATTTGCACGAGAGTCAGAGATGATTGTAGTACTGCGGGAGAGGGATGATGCGATGGAGAGAGTGATCCAGTTGCAGGAGAGAGTGCGGGCCTTGAAGGGAGTACCAGGACAGGGGTCGCCTGTGGAAGCTTTGGTGAGGGAGGTCCAACAAGCATAGGCTGAGATAGAGTATTGGCAGGGGTTATATGAGCAGGTGGTGCCAGCTAGTTAGCCAACATTGAGCTATTCACAGATGTGGTAGGCCAAATTAGAGCGGTCTCAGAGGACGTAGAGTAGTGGGGGTGTGATGGGTCCTCTACGGAGAGATAGGTTAGGTGGTGCAGGAGCTAGTGGGGGTTTGATGGGGTCTCCACGGAGAGATAGATCGGATGGTGCAGGGACTAGTGGGGGAGCAAGTGGTGATGGTGGTGCAACATCTGGTCAGAGTGGCATCTGAGAGAGCATTTGGTGTATTTTGATATTGTCATTTTGGACTGTACCTTGGATGGCTCTTGGTAGCCGATTTTGTGGACTTCATTGTACTCTGAGATATGAGATGATATATATGAGAAGATTCCATATTTTGTGATGATATGCATTTTGATATGTATGGAGTTTATGCTTGATCGTGATTTCATGAGTTATGCTTAGATGGATACTTGTACTTTGCGATATGTATGTGTTTATGAGATGATTCCTATATGCATGTTTGATGATGATTTATTCTTACATGATGTCTATATGCATGTTGTATGATGTTGGATGCTAACTTGTGGATGCAGGTTGATACATGTGTGCATTGATGTTTTTGGGATAGAATGCTTGATGTATGTAATGCCATGATGCTATGTATGTATAATAAGAATGATGATTTATGATGGTATAGATAGTATTTTGTATTTTATATTAATACAATGATGGGATAATGATATGCAATGATGTTAATGTAATGCTTTTAAATGAATGATTTATTTATGGATATGCATCTAGATGGTTTAAAAATGAATGTATATGTGGATAAACAAACGTAAAGTATGAATGTTTAAATGATGATTTCTAAATGGATGCATATGTATAATGTATGAACCAATGTTTGAGACAAATGTTTTTATGATTCTAAATGTCAAAATATGATGGAGTAAAATGATAATGTGATGATAATTCAACTCATGAATAACTACATCTTAATGCAATTAAAAGGGATAATGAATGCAATCTAATGAATCCTAAGTGAGATAAAATGAGTATAAGAATATACTAAAATGGATGAATGAATGCACTTGAACTAATGGATAGATAAATGAATGTATGCAATTTATGGAAACCTAAACAAATGTGTGATACATAAGTGTTGAAATGATGATAAATGATGATCACTAACTGATATTTAAATGAATGTATAGTAATGAGTAATCATGGTAGGTGTATACGGGAAAAGAAGACCGATAGAACTAAAAATGCGAAAAATGGAGTTCTAGGGAGACTTGTCCACACACCCACAAAACTTCTTGGTGCGAGCTATGGAGTCATGAAATATGGCTTAGCTTCCCAAGGTTGGTTCCATGGTTCTCTATCTCACAAGGTCCCTCAAACCAATGTTTTTGCTCTTAGATCACTGAGCAAAATGGTTTAGGGATGACAAATGCAAGAACGAGGGATGCTTTTGTTGATTTTAAGATGAGATGCATCCTAAGCTATGCATGATCCTATAAATGCAATAAACTAGTTATAAGATGACAAGGTTAGTAAACAAGACTATCCTAGCATACTATATTAGTCCCTAATTTAAGCTAAATGATAAAGTCTCTAAACATGCATATTTAGATTAATTTCTATCTAAAAGAGAGGCTAAAATGATGAGCATAAAATGGTATGAAAGCTTGAATGTATTTGAGCATAAGTATGATGCTAAAGACTTGGTTCTCAAAATGGAGGAATGAGAGCTCTATTTATAGCAAAAATAGGGCAATGGATGGTCAGGATTGAAAGATATAATCAAGGGTTGAGTTTGAAAGTTGGGGATCCATGTTTGTAATTGGCACCAATGAAATGGTGACAAATGTCAACATAGGGTTGGGTTGAGAAAAGGGGTTGGAGGCATTAAATGCCTGAGAATACCTCATGGTTACCCTAGGGGTAAAGGTTAAGATTAAGTTAGGATTACCCATTGGATCAAGCTTTAACCATAAGGATAAACTTTTGTGCAAAAGAATAAGGGATAACCATGGTCAAAACATTGAAGGCTTGATGAGACCCTTGGGTTACATGGAGGTTAAGTTTAGAGAAAGTCTCTAATCATGCTAGAGGGTTGAGTTAACCATTAATGGTTTGGGAGACTTGGAAAATTAAGTGGTTGAAGCCTTTAAAGGTTTTCAAAGACTTTGAGGATTTGAGAAGTGACCTCCCCTTTCTTAGGGATGTGACAGAGTTTAGGAGATGGGTTAGGCTAATTAGAAGTGATTAGAAGAGTCTAGAAGGGGGTTAGGAATAGGGTTTAGGAGGCAGTGGGAGATGTAGGATTTTGCAAGTGGATGGAGGGATAATAGGATTTAATTGAAATAAAATGAATTTACTTCAATTTGGTTGCAATTTGGGGAAATTAAATAAATTAGATTTATTCAATTTAGGATAACTATTTAATTAAATTTGAATTTAATTAAAAGTGGATAGAAGTGATTTAATTGAATAAAATGATTTATTCATTAAATGGTAAAAAGAAGTCTAGGGAATTTAATTTAAATAAATTGAGTAATTTACTTAATTTAAATAGAAGAATGTGGATGATTCAATTAAATTAGAGTTAATTAAATAGAGAAATGAACATAAAATATTCATTTAGGAATATGGTCATTTTTATAGGTCTACATTTTACCCCTCTTTGAAGTGACGTGTGTGCACATGTTGATTCAAAGAAAATGATGTGTCGTTGTGATTTATGATCAAATAAAATTTTTATGTCCTTTTGAGATATGCCATGCCCCAGTTTTGATAATCGATTTGGATAATGCCCCCTCGGGAGATGAATCAAATTTTTTTAGAAAATATGTTTAGATTTGATAATTGTTTTACATTGTAAAATTTTGACTAGGTGGAATGTGTAAATTGATTCATCTCCCGATAATTGACGTGTGCGAGGGTATGAGGGAGACCGCGAGCGAATTACACGCTCGAGCCCCTAACCCTAATTTTGTTTTACCTTATAAAAGGGGAAAAGTGCTTTGTTTAGGTTCATTTGTGCTTGTTGACTTTGGAGAGAGAGACTTTTGGAGAGAAGACAAAATGCCTATTCCATATTCTTCACACCGATTTGAGCACGTTCGGAGGTATCAGAGGCCTGCCGCGTATGGACCACCGGTAAGTCAACCTTTTTGACCCCTTCTTGACTTTTTATTTTGTCATTTTGGTCATTTTTTTTGGAATTTTCCATGCGGGGTTAATGGTTTAGCACATAGGGGTCTTAGATTAGCGCATACAAAAAATATTGTAGCGCCTGGGGGTTTAAATTTTGGGTGCGTCCAAAAATTTAGGGTAGCGCATCTGTTTTCTAGGTTAGCGCCTTGGGTTCCTAGGTTAGCGCATGGTCTTGGATTAGCGCATTTAGAAAGAAGGGTAGCGCGTAGTGTTTGTCTAGCGCATAGGATAGGTTGGATAGCGCATTTAGAAAGAAGGGTAGCGCGTAGAGTTTGTCTAGCGCATAGGATAGGTTGGATAGCGCATGAAGAAAACAGTTTAGCATGTGGAGTTAGTCTAGCGCATAGACAATCTATTTTAGCGCATCGAGAAAAAAATTGTGAGATAGGGTGATTTTGTAAATGAGAAAAATTGATAGGATAAGGCCAGCTTTGTCAGGATAGGTGTAATTTGTTCGTTGCTGTGTTTGCTGTCATGGTGTTTGTTAGTTTGTCCAATATGAGTGTTGATATAAATTGTTTTGATTTGCGATATTTCAAGTTATGCATAGATATTAATGTGAAATTGATATGAATTTGTGGAGCTTGAGTTGTGTTACAAGCTGACATGGATTGGAAACTTGAGTTGTTTTACAAGCTGATGTGATGTGGAAACTTGAATTGTGTTACAAGTTTGATATGATTTTTGAAAACTGGAGTTGTGTTACAAGTTGATATGGATTGGAAAGGATGTAGAACTTGATTAGATTTTCAAAGTGTTCAAGTTTTTGTGATTTCAATTTTTGATATCTATGTTTTGATGAGGAAACTGATATTGGACTTGTTTTGCTTTTTGACAGGAGCGATTGGGAGTGGTTCAGTTGTACGAGCGGTTTCCTAGACCTTGGACATTGATACCACGGTTGGCACAGGCTGATCTTGACATTATTGAGAGATGCCGCTTGACTTCCCTATTGGATATGCCTCAATTCACTGTGAACTAGGGTTTACTTACAACACTCATAGAGAGGTGGCACAACAATACGAACACCTTTCACTTTGCCATCGAGGAGATGACAGTTACTCCAGAGGACTGTTACAGGATCCTGCACAAACCAGTAGTAGGTTCACTACTACCTTACGAGCAGTTGAAGGAGGGTGGGACAGAGGCACTTCACCATATATTCCATGATGAGACAGTTTGTGGATATGAGATCCCTTGGCAGGAGTTCTTGGACTCTGATTATGCACCTCTTCCATCGGTACTGGTAGGGTTTATAGGTGGTTTTCTATGTCCCGACCGTAGGTCGAAGGGACTGTCTGTGGGATGGGGGTTGGTACTAGAGGATATGGTGACATAGGGCCGTAGGTTTGCGTGGGGATCGGCTATGCTAGCCCATCTGTATAGGGATTTGCATGAGGTGGTATACCTGGGTTATGACAATTTGTCGGCTGGCGTGACGCTCCTACAGGTATGGTGCTGGGAGCACATTCCCGTAGCTAGGCCATTGGTGGACAGAGATAGGCCCATTGGACATGCCTATGCATATGGTTACAGGGGATTAGTTGTCCAATGGAAGCTGGGCAAACTGGAGCATTGGAGGAGGGTTTTGGATGACATTGATACGATCGTTTGGCGACCGTATACAGGTTGCGAGGTATGGGTGGAGGACGAGCTGGAGATGCCATATGTTTTTATGACTCGATACCCGATAGGGAGGACCTCGTTTGTGATTGAGAGATTCTTGGTCACCAGAGTTTTGCGATAGTATGGTCGGCAGTAGGATATACCATAGGGGACCTGCTTGTATGCGCGCCGGAGGCAGGACATACCAGATTGGGGTCCAACTATTGACAGTGCGGCGGCTATATAGGAGTTTGTTAGCTTAGCGGGCTAGATATGGGATTATGCCCCAGAGATTTTGGATGCTGGGATGACAGATGAGTTTTCGAGATTGTTCGTAGCACAAGCGGTGGCGAGGATATCAAATCCGGAGGAGATGCGGCCTGCGTTTGATGATGATGAGGATGAGGGAGGTGGAGATGATGGGGATGATGGAGATGGTGGAGGAGGATGACAAGGGAGAGGAGATCGGGGGAGGAGAGGAGACAGAGGGAGGGATGGTGGTGATAGAGGGTTAGAGAGAGCAGTTCGATGAGCTGTGATGTATAGAGGGAGAGGAGGGTTGACCATCGGAGCAGGTGGTGAGGGGATGGTGGGGGAGGTGATAGCTGCAGTGGGAGGGACTGATGAGGTGAGATGACCAGTTCAAAGGAGGAGGACTAATGTGCTACCGCCTCCAGCACCGAGGATAGGCAGAGGGAGAGGGGATACCTCTTCACAGGTACCCCTATGGGTCCGGATCCCTACTCATGTGGAGGACGCACAGATTAGGACCCTACAAATGATGATATAGCAGCTGTAGGCACAACTACTGACGCAACAACAACATATTGCTTAGCTGACCACTAAGTGAGACATGGAGATAGAGCGGCGGGGTCAAGCGGAGGAGCTTGCAGCGAGTGTGCAGAGAGCAGCAGCAGGTGGTTTGATGAGAGACACCCTGAGAGAGCTTTCTTTGAGAGCTCAGGAGGCAGAGTACTATCGTCATCATTATGAGGCTATGGTACCTAGGGATCGCCGAGTACAAAGGTTTACACAGTTGAGATCTAGTCGATCTTGAGAGACCGGGTCGCGGTCAGAGAGCCGAGGTGTGACAGGGCCATCGAGACATGATCCTCCTGGAGATCTAGGGGCGGGGACTTCTGTAGTGAGACCATCTCCATCAGGAGATAGTCATACTTGAGAGATGTTGTCTCCGTTGTATTTTGATCATTGTATTTGTATTTGATAGAGACATGACATATGTTGTATTGTGATCATTTTTGGAGATATATATATATATATATATATATATATATATATATATATATATATATATATATATATATATATATATATATATATATATATATATATATATATATATATATATATATATATATATATATATATATATAGACGACACCATTTTCCTTGATCTTCATGTGATGTGTTATGGATTCATGCTTTCTATATGCTGTTGTTTATTCTATGATGATGTAATGCTTTGATAGATGTAAATGCATGATGAATATGTGCTATGATGTTTGATTTATGAGATGTATCTTGAAAATGAGATGTATGATTTGATATACAACTAATTGTAAAATGATATGCAACTATTCGTAAAATGATATGCAACTATTTGTTTTTGAGCATCCTCATTGTTTATATGTCATCCCTGTATAACCACTTTTTATATGCTTTTGATATATGTGTCATCATTGAGCATTTATTGATAGTTGGATATGTTGGAAATTTATACAAGCATAATGGTATAATTTGAACCATAATGACCTAAGAAAAATTTACATGATATTTGATTTCGCAAGATAGCACAAGCGTCAAGGTATAATTGAACCAGGACGACCTGAGTGCAGATTGTGTATAAACAGACAATATTAAGCCATTTGTATGCGTAAAGTGGAATCAGGTCTTCAGTGATGTGTTTGCACATCACGTCTCGAGACAAGTATTTACACAATACAAACGAGCGCCTCACAGATAGAAGACTAAAAAAATATTGGAGTTTCTTGATTTTCTCTAGCTTGGAAGCATTGTTTGAGAAAATTTAAAGAATCCAATAATTCAAAAAGTTCAAGTGCAAAAATAGTCAAGACTTTATGCAAAAATGCAAACATTTGCTACTTCAGAAAATCATCCATCGTAGCAGTCTGGGGAATCTTTTACTTACCGATTGATGTTTTGCTTTGTGGTTGCGCTAGTTTGATTTGTTAGATGAGATGTTCTGAGTTTGCTTCTAGTGTTTGACAGCCTGAATATGTTGCAAGTTTGATGAATGTTGCCCCTAGCTAAGTGTGACTCTTGATGTGGATATGTACAGTGATTACCAAGCCATGGTAAGGTGCTATGAAGGAATATGCGGATAAAGCAGGATAGTGACTACGCTAAGTATGTCTTGAATGGATATGATAATAGAAATGTCGAGCGATGACCGATAGTCTTTTAAGGATATAAAATGGTATAGATATAGATAGATGAGCTATTCTCTCACAATAGCACCTGTTGCCAGGTTTTCACCCATTACTTTTATTGTACCTTTTTATTTGCTTTTTCTTGATTTTTTGATTTTTAGATTTTTTTTTTTTTTCCATGCATTAGACTTCCTTAGGTATAGTATTTCTTCAGGTGAATGCTGTTAGTTGGTTCTTTGAGCACATCTCCTTCTGAAGTGGTTAGCTGATATGTGCCTGATCCATAGGCTGATATGATGACACAAGGACCTAACCAGTTAGGCTCAAATTTTCCTTTCTTTTCCCGATCTTGCTGGTTTTTAGGATTTTCTTTGAGTACCAGGTCACCAATTTTGAAGACTCGAGGAATGACTTTGTGGTTATAGCTACGACACATGCATTGCTGATATGATTTGAGATGGGTGTAGGCATGCTGGCGTCTTTCATCTAGGAGTTCAAGTTCTTGCAGTCGGTTGACTCGATACTCTTCATCTGGAGTTTAGCCTTTCAAAGAGACTCTAAGAGATGGGATTTCTACCTCCAGAGGTAAAATGGCTTCTGATCCATATACCAATGAGTATGGTGTTGCTCCTATAGGCCTGTGGATGTTGGTTTTGTATGCCCAAAGTGCTGGATTGAGTTGTACGTGCTAATCTTTGCCTGCATCATTCACTGTTTTCTTTAGGATTTTCAATATTGTCTTGTTGGATGCTTCTGCTTGACCATTCCCCTGTGGGTAGTAAGGTGTAGAGAACCGATGTTGGATTTTGAATTTTTCACATATTTCTTGTACATCTTGGTTTTTGAAAGGTCTTCCATTATCTGTGATGATGGAACTTGGAATATCATATATGCGGATCAAATAATTAAGGATAAAAGAGGCAATGTGTTTCCCAGTTACTGTGGTCATGGGGACTACTTCTATCCATTTGGTAAAGTATTCTGTTGCGGTTATAATAAACTTGTGTCCATTTGAAGATGAAGGATGAATTTTGCCGACCAAGTCTAGTCCCCACTGACAAAAGGGCCAAGATGTTGTAAATGGCTGTAGTTCCTTTGTTGGTGCATGTATCAGATTGCCATGGATCTGGCATTTAGGACATTTCTTAGCAAAGTGATAAGAGTCTTTCTCCATTGTCGGCCAGTAATATCCGATTCTTAGTAGCTTTTTAGCAAGAGTAGTACCACTTGAATGTGTGCCATAGATACCTTCATGAAGCTCGTGTAAAGTGAATTCATATTTATTATGATCAAGGCAACGAAGAAGAGTACCATCTAGACCTTGACGGTACAAAGTATCAGCAGTGAGGGTATAACGGGCGGCTTGCCGGATAAAGTTACGTTTTTGGTTTTGGGATAGGTCAATGGGTAAGATATTGTTCTTGAGATAGTCATATATTGGTCCATATGATGGAGAGTCAGAACCGATTAAGGCATAGATAACATGGGATTTAGAATGGTCATAAGCAGCGGAGAACAATTTCTCTACCAGAAACTCGAAACGACTCTGTTGGTCTGGAATTTGCAGTAGTGAAGCGATAGTAGCCATTGCATTGGCTACTCTATTGTTCCACCTTGGTATTTGCTCGAAGGTGATGTGCACAAAGTACTATTTGAAGTCATCCACCATTCTTTTGTAAGGTAGCAACTTGTCATCTTTCGTCTGATAGTCATCATTAATTTGATTGATAACTAGTTGTGAATCTCCATAGATTTTGAGTTCTGTGATTTTCCATTCTACTACCATCTTGATGCCTATAACCAATGCCTCATATTCAACAACGTTATTTGTGCATGGAAACATAAGCCTATATGACCTTGGTATGGTGTTCCCTTCAGGAGTGATGAATAAAATGTCGACACCTGAGCCGTGTTGAGTGAATGATCCATCAAAATATAAGGTCCATTGTGCTGTAGAGATAGCAAGAATATCTCTGTCCGGAAATTCGATCTCCATCGGTTGCTTACCAGGTAGTGGCGCTTCGGCCAATTGATCTACTATTAATTGTCCTTTGATAGCTCGACGCTCTGTGTAGTGGATATAAAATTCACTGAGAATCATGACCCATTTAGCCAATCGGCCTGTAAGAGCTTCTTTGCTGAGTAAATATTTGAGAGGATCAATCTTTGCAACTAGCTTGGTTGTGTGAGCCAGCATGTAATGTCGAAACTTTTGAGAGGTGAAGACCATAGCCAGGTAGGCTTTCTCAATAAATGTGTAGTTGAGTTCATAGCCGTTTAATGTCCCGTTGATGTAATAAATAGCCCATTCCTTTCCTTGTTGATTTTCTTGTGCTAACAGTGCCCCTAGTGATATATCTGTTGTTGAAATATAGAGAATAAGTGGCTTCCTTGCTACTGGTGGTACTAGAACTGGTGGGTTCATGAGATATTGCTTGATTTGATAGAAGGATTCAGCACATTTGGCTTCCCATTTGAACGGTACATTCTTATGTAGTAGATGATTGAATGGTAGACTTTTGTCTGCTAGTTGAGCGATGAATCACCTGATTGATTGGAGTCATCCTTGTAGAGACCTGAGTTGACTAATATTTTTTGGTGGTGGCATCTCCATGATGGCTTGTACCTTTGCTGGATCCACTTCAATACCTTTAGCTGAAACTATGTAGCCTAGTAACTTGCTTGATGTAACCCCAAAGACACACTTCTTAGGGTTGAGTCTGACTTGGAATTTCTCCAATCTATCAAAGATCTTCTCTAAGATGTCTAGATGTTCTGCTCGGGTGAAGGATTTAGCTAGTAAATCATCCACATAGTCCTCCATGAAGGTATGCATCATGTCATGGAAGATTGTTGTCATTGCTCTTTGATAAGTTGCCCCAACACTCTTCAAGCCGAAAGGCATGATATTCCAACAATACGTTCCCCAAGGACAAGTGAACACTGTTCTATCTTGATCCTCTGGAGCAATCTTGATTTGATTATAGCCTGAAAAACTGTCCATTAGTGATAGCATTGCATGGCCTGCTGTGAGATCCACAATTATGTCAATACTTGGCAAAGGAAAGTCATTCTTTGGACAGGCATTGTTGACATCTCTAAAATCTATGCATATTTTGATACTGCCATCTGGTTTTGAAACTGGCAGAATGTTTGAAATCCACTCAACATAATCTATGGGTCGAATAAATCCGACATCCAATAGTTCCTTGAGTTCAACTTTAACCATGAGTGCCACATGTGGATTCATTTTTCGCAATTTTTGCTTAACTAGTTTAGCTCCTGGAGCAATAGATAAGTGATGCATGATCAATTATGGATCGATCCCGGGCATATTTGCATATGACCAAGAAAAATTGATTTTCTTTTCTTTGAAGAATTTGATAAATTCTGGTTTTTCTTCTGTTGTAAGAGATTCTGCTAGATGTATCTTTCTGACTGCTTCTGTAGTACCAATGTTGATTGATTGAGTGGGCTCAACCAATATGGGTGATCGCTCGTGGTAATGTTCTGGAAGAGTGTCAAGTCTCCCATCTTTAGGTACCTTAAATATGTTTTCACCCTAAGATGCATCTTTTATTTTTACTTTTTTGTGATCCAGAGCTGCCATTGACTGGTTTTCAACATCAGATATTTTATTTGGCTCATTTTTGCGACTGAGAGACTTGGCACTCCCTGTTTTGCAGATATCGTTACTTCGTTCACTCGTAGAGCTTGTTTTCGGGTTAATGGTGCATAGGTAGTGGATAATAGATTCATTGTCTAGGAAAATTGTTATATCATGGATTTCAGGTACATCCTAGTCTATGAGGTCAGGAAAGCCAAGTGATAAGGAATCGTTAGGTGGGTCAAGGTCAACTGCTGTGATTGTCATGATGGATGTATCTTTGTGATTGGATTGGATGTTAAAGAAGTTAAGGATTTCATCGAGGTCTTCAATGGTATTATCTTCCGTATAGACTTGTGCATAATGTCACTGCTCGTTTTCCTTAGCATCATAGATATTTTGTGGACCAAATTCAAGTGGTCTAGGTTCTGTGCTGTATGTATTTTGAGAAATGGGTGTATGACTGTCATTTTCACAAATATCCTCAAAAATATTAGAACAGCTGCCCCATTCATATTCATTGGAATCGGTCTCAGAGGTAGTATCCCAAATTCTTTCTGTTCTGTAGACTGGTATGTTGTAGGGAGAGAACAGGTCTTTGATGATTGATACAAGTTTTGTAGTTTTCTCGGACTCTGTGTCAGATCCTGCTTCTACCTTCTATATTTGTTCATATACTGTCCCTTGTTGAGAAGGAATGATATTATCAGGAGGTGAGTTTGCTTTGTTGGAGATTGGTTCTGGGATGTGATGTACTGTTGTAGATACTGCCTTCTTTTGGATGATGGGCTCTGCTAGATGTTGCTTCCTTTCATGTTGTTCACGTTCTTTACGTATTTTCTCTGTTGACTCAAATAGTGCCTCTTGCCAAGATTCTTCTTTGTACTTCTTCCTTGGTTTCCACTGGGATTTTTGATATGTGCATGGTGTTTTTCTTGGCAATAGAGTAAGTTCATAACCCAACCCTATTTTGTCTCTACTAGATTGTGAATGAGGATCTATTGGTTCTATGATGCCTTCCTTACGCTTTCCAATAGGTCCTTTGCCATTGTATCCCATTTCTTGCATGATTAAGTATCCCTTTCCATACAGGTGTGTTGGTATAACTATCTCCATAGTAGTTGCTCTGTTATTGTCTTCTTCATCTTTGTATAACCAACTAAGGATGTCTTTTTCCTCTGATTCATGCTCTAGAGTGCCTAGCTGGATGAATGTGCCATCAAACTTGGTGATGGGTTGAGTTGCTTGACGTGCTGAGGCAGTAGGTAATCCATGAGATTTAGGTGATACTGGTAATTTGGGCAAACACATGGGTTCCAAAGAGTATTCCCCCATGCTGCGTTCTTTTATTTTGAGTTTATGCTTGAAATCTCTAGACAGTGATGCAGACCTTTCCTATTGGATATCTGGTGTTAAAGGATTTGGTTTTTCTCTATTGTGCGGAACCAGGCTGTCTTGGGCTGCCCCCATTGCATTACAGTGCTGAAATGGATTATGATCAGCTGATATAGAAATCTCATGTCCATTGTAGGGAAATTTTACACACTGGTGATAGGTGGAAGGCACTACTTGCATTTCATTTATCCAGGGTCGACCTAATAGGATATTGTATGTGAGATCTATGTCTAATACCTGGCACATAGTATCTGCATCGGTCCTACCTGTATTGGTAACATCACTATTCCTTTAGAGGATCTTTCTTCATCATCATATACCTTTATAGTAATCTTTTTGCGTGGATCAATAGACTCCTCAGAGAAGCCCAATGCACGAACAAGTTTTAAGGTACATATATTGAGTCCAACTCCTCCATCTATTAATACTCTCTTGATTCTATGTTTATAGACAATGACTTCAATATGGAGAGGAGTATTATGTGGATGGCTTAATGAGATATTGTCGTGCTCAGAAAAAGTGAGATTATGAGGCCCTGTCATATGAGCGACCATGGCTTGGAATTTGTCAGTATCCAGATCGTGAGGTACATTTGTTTCCAATAATGCTTGTTCCAATATGTCTTTGTGTTTTGGCGAAAGTTTTAGCAACTCTAGTATGGATATTTGAGCAGGAGTTTTGCGCAGTTGGCTGACTAGATCATATTGAAGTTTGGGTACAGTGTTTGTTGTTGACATATGTCCTTTCAAGACATATTTTTGAGCTCTGGTGGTTATGTTGACTGATTCATGATTATACTGGTCTCAGATTGTGATGACATTTACATGATTGTCGATAGCTGATATATGATTAATGGTGTTATTGTAAACATGATTGATACGTGCCCCATGGGTATCATTTGAAGTGGAGGCTCCATCTTTGTTATAGTTTGGAAGAGGATTCTTGAAAGCTCCATGGTCACCGTTTGTCTTGAGACCATCTACTGTTAAATCACCTCTATCAATCATGTCTTGAACAATGTTTTTCAATCTCATGCAATCATTTGTTTGATGACCTTTGTTGTGATGAAAATCACAAAAGTGTGAGTCATTCCACCAAGGTGGTTTGATTTGTGGTTCGTAGTTGCTGATTGTGGGCAAAGAGATAATCTTGTTTGCCAAGAGTTCTCTGAATGCTGACTCCAATGATTGATCTAGTGGTGTGTAGATGCATTTTTGATAAGTGTTGGTAGTACCCCATGAATTATTGTTAGGTCCTCGATTTGTGTTATTGTTGGTATTGTTTGCGTTATTGGTATTCAGTTGATTGATATTAGGTGCGCAAGCGTTAGTGTCAGGGTTAGCACCTTTGGGATTTTTTGTAGCTTGAGGATTTCCTAATAATGTGAGCACAGGCTGCTTGGATTTTGGATCATTTGGTTCATTGCCACCTTCATTTCCATTGTTTCTATTTCTGGTCCAAAACCTAGATTTGTCTAAGTTGTTGTTTTGATTGTTGTAGTTTGATGAACCTGTTCCTTCTTTGAAGAATTTTAGTGTTCCTTTCTTGACACATGCTTCTTCCACTTGAATACCATTTTCAATTAGTTTAGTGAAAGACGGTATGCATTGGAGCTTGAGCCTGTAACTCATCTCACTATTTAAGTTGTCGATGAAAATTTCCATTTTCTCCTTTTCAGGAATATCACGAGGATATCTTGAAACCATACGACACCAACGCTAAAGGAATGCCATGAATGTTTCATTGTTTTTCTGTTTGGTATTACATACGTCTAGCATGGTGATAGCATGTTGAATGTTATAGGAATACTGTGTTATAAACTTGTTGACTAGTTCATCAAATGATCTGACAGGAGGTGTGATCTTAGATAACCACTCCATTGTTTGTCCCCCCAAGCTTCTTGGGAATAACCTCATCAGATAGGTGTCATCATGAGCGAATTCAAGACTCATTGTGCAAAATTCTCAAACATGATCTCGGGGATCACTTTTCCCATCGTATTTATCAAATTTGGGAATGTCTGAGTTTGGAGGAAAAAGCACCATGTTCAATCTTTTGTCAAATGGATAAGGACATATTTCATTTAATGAGTACCGCACTGTTGTCCCTTGTTGCATGTCTTGCATTTGTCTTTGTAACATTTGCATTTGTTGAGTAAGAGCAACCAAAGGCACATTATTTTGTCGAGGAAGAAACTCTTCCCTTGTATTAGTTCTCAGCTGAAAAGGTGTGTTAAATGGTATATTTTGCTCTGGAGTTTCTAGCTCGGGTATACGCATTTCTGGTATACGTTGTTTTGGAATGTGTTGCTCAGGTATGTGTTATTTAAGGTTACGAGTTTCCTCTTCTCTTTGTTGTTCTTGATATGCATATTGTCGAGATCCAGTTCTAAAGATGTTTGCATCTAAATCTTCGAGAAGTTTAATGCCTTTACTTGTGAGCATAAGTAGATACTTCTCTTTTTCATTTTCCATGAGTCTTTCTACAAGTTTTTGAAAGGAAGTGCTTTCTTGACATTCTTGAAAGAGTTCTTCCATGATCTCAGGTTCTTCTAGATGTGGTCCTTCAAATGGATTAGATAACCTTCGTTTCATGCTTGATTCTGGTGTTGCTTCACTTTGTTTGTTTAGTTGAGAGCGAGTTACAAGCATCTTAGTAGAAGCTTTCTGTGGCAAAGGGGACAAAATCCTCTTCAATATGTTGTTCTGAGGTTGGTGGTTCAAATCGGGGTGTGTTGTAAGTGATGCACTCGTCGGGCAAGAATGTCGGATTGATCTTTCCTCCGCAATTAATTCGTTGATTGAATGCGGATTTTTGGCAATATGCTCTAGTTTTCAAAGGCTCCCTGTCAAATTCAGTGGATTTGTTCTCGATATAGCGTTGAACGTGATGAAGAAATGTTTGATGAGACTTGAAAAGTTGACGATTGATGTACAAAAACTTATTTCTTTTGAGGAATTTGGAAAAACTTGGTTGTTGTTTCTTCAACGTGATGTTACGATACAGATTCTTTCTTCTCAGAATATGGGGATTAGTCATGCATAAGTGATTCAATGGTTTCCTTTGATTGGTTTTGGATTTAGTTTATCTTGCTTCAAAAACTCAGGTTTTACTTTATCAAAGTGAAGGTTTAGATGCCCCCTCACAACAAAGCGTGTCAAATGATATGGAAAAAGTCTCCTGATATGGAAACCTGATTTGACAACTTGAGATTTTTAAGTGGTTTTGAGATAAAAATCCGTGAGATGATAAATGACCTATTTGCCACTTGTGATGATTTTTCCTGATTTTGATAGGATAGATATGTTTATTGCATAATCAGCTTTGGATTCTGGACAACTTTTGTTTTGACACGAAATTTGGCTCAAGAAATAGTTTGTAAAGCTGTGTTTTTGTTACTCTGTTTTGATGAAAAATGATGCTGATGAAAAGAGGCTTCCAAATATGTTTTCTAAATTTTCAAAATTCCTTACTGTTTTGCCCTCTATTTTTTCGGTTTTGATCACGCGCTAAAACAAAGACAAGATGCACTAACAAATTTACTTCACGCGCTAAGTAAATGACCATACGCGCTAAGCTGCCCCCTGTTACGTGCTAAAGTTTTTGACTGTTTAAAATTTGTTGTCTGCCTGTTTGAAAAGTCATGCGCTAATATGGGTCTGTTACGCGTTAACTGTTCAACCCTACGTGCTAAAGTTTGACTCCTACGTGCTAAGCTGATGCTTCAACGTGCTAGGCTATTTTCTGGATGCACTACTATTTAATATTGTTTTGAATTTTTTGGTGACGCACTACTGTTAAAAATGAACGCGCTAAAGTGAAGGTTTTATGCGCTAAAAGACGTACTACACGCACTAAGAAGTTGCTCTCACGTGCTAGACTGCCTTGATATTTTATTTTAGTGGGGTTTTTGCAAACTTTTGATTTTTGTTTTGAGTTTTTCAGGATTGATGGATGATTTTCTGAAGTAACAAATGCAAACATAACACTAAAGAGACAACCATTTTGTCTAATCTAACAAAAAGTGTATGTTCTGCGAGGATGTGTTCAAATCCCCAATGTTTTAACAGGTTTGGATACAAATAATACACTTTAGAAAGACTCTTTATTCAAGGGTCATAAATAATACCATAGCTCACTAGTCTCGATACTCCGTCAGCTCAAACAGCCATGTCACCCCCTAGGGGGCGCCCATTTTTTTGCTTTTTGCCATAAATTAACCCAAAGTGAATTGCTTCACAGTTGAGTAGTTATCTTGGGAGATATATGGTGAGTGATCTTGGGGGTGGATTCTTCCCCACCCTTGCACTATGATGTTATAAATGTCTGGTTACTGACTCGGCTCAAGACTTCTATTTCTATGGTTTGTAATCAGGCTTCTTGTTCAGCCGTCAGTGATAAACTCCCTCAGAAGGCTTCCCAACCTTTATAACAAAGGCTTTACGTATCGTAAAGATACTGGGGGAAGGCTAATCGCTGCGCGCAACCGTTGAAAGGGACTTTCATCACCTTCCACTTTTGATTATAGTGGGTTGGAACACTTGGCGTCAAAGTAATTCCCCACTTAGGTCGTTCCCTTGACACCGGCCATAAATGGCTTTAAGAGTTGATTCCAACTCCTCGAGAAGGCAGGCCTGCTAAAGGATGTATATGCTTGAAATACAGAAAGCTTTTTAAGAGTAGTCTCACTTTTTGATCACCTAGTTAAGGGGAGAGCATATGCCTTCTACTTTTGAGACAAGGCAAACAAGGTTCTTTTTAGCCTTCAAGACAATGATTTTCTAACTTCTATTTGGAGATGTTGCTCCAACAAGCATGATGTTCTTTTTAACCTTTCATAGCAAAGTGTGTATTTCCAAAACTTTTGTAAAACAAGCCTGGTCAACAAAGTAAATCGTGATGTTTGGTCAACAAAATTAAAGTAGATAGGGGAAAACTTTCCCTCTTTGCCTTGCACAAAATGAAGATGAGGTTCTTTTACTTCGCAAAATGAAGTGAATCCTTTTAAACACCAAAGGATGATGAAGTTCTTTTTAGCCCTTTTGATTTCAAAACTTGAAAATTTGACTTGTTCTTTTTAGAGCCCAAATTTGAGAAATTTTTCTCCTAAAAAAGCAAGAAAGATTGATTTTGTGGTTCTTTTTATAGCCCAAATAAGGTGAGTTCAATTTTATTTAACAAGAGTTACGAATACGTTAAATTCTAACTAACTTGACTAAGTTAAAAAAAATAAAATTTAAACTACTTATAGCTCTAAAAATAACACTAAGTTCATCCCTGCAATAAGATGTTAGAAATCCTGCAAAATATCAGCTCAAAATGGTTAGAAAAACTTGGGTTTTAGTGGACTTCTACAAGTCTAAATTTTAACTTTCGGTTACAATTTGTTTTTTTTTGTTTCTGTTTGTGGTGCGCTACAGAACAAACTGTATGCGCTACAAAACCACAGTGATGCGCTAAAAGAATTTAGTGATGCACTAAACTATTTTCGGGATGCGCTACTCTACGTTCTGGAGGCGCTGTTCTATTTTTCTCCCGTGCCGAGACCTACAGGAAAAGTTAGTATTATGATGTGCTAAGGAAAAGACTTTACGTGCTATGTGATGGGCCCAACATGCTGAATAGTAGGCTGGATGCACTAGTCTACTAACCAGATGCGCTAGGGAATGTTTCCCATGCGCTGATTCTTGTTTCCTGCAGACCTGCAAAAGTGGTTAATTTCAAAAACCGATTTGATATATGGGGTCAGGCCCCACGGTGGGCGCCATAAATGTATGCGAGAAAAACGGGCCGATAGAACTAAAAATGTGAAAAATGGAGTTCTAGGGAGACTTGTCCACACACCCACAGAACTTCTTGGTGCAAGCTAGGGAGTCATGAAGTATAGCTCAACTTCCCAAGGTTGGTTCCATGGTTCTCTATCTCACAAGGTCCCTCAAACCAATGTTTTTGCTCTCAGATCACTGAGCAAAATGGTTTAGGGATGACAAATGCAAGAACGAGGGATGCTTTTGTTGATTTTAAGATGAGATGCATCCTAAGCTATGCATGATCCTATAAATGCAATAAACTAGTTATAAGATGACAAGGTTAGTAAACAAGACTATCCTAGCATACTATATTAGTCCCTGATTTAAGCTAAATGATAAAGAAAGTACTCTAAACATGCATATTTAGATTAATTTCTATCTAAAAGAGAGGCTAAAATGATGAGCATAAAATGGTATGAAAGATTGAATGTATTTGAGCATAAGTATGATGCTAAAGACTTGGTTCTCAAAATGGAGGAATGAGAGCTCTATTTATAGCAAAAATAGGGCCATGGATGGTCAGGATTGAAAGATACAATCAAGGGTTGAGTTTGAAAGTTGGGGATCCATGTTTGTAATTGGCACCAATGAAATGGTGACAAATGTCAACATAGGGTTGGGTTGAGAAAAGGGGTTGGAGGCATTAAATGCCTAGGAAGACCTCATGGTTATCCTAGGGGTAAGGGTTAAGGTTAAGTTAGGATTACCCATTGGATCAAACTTTAACCCTAAGGATAAACTTTTGTGCAAAAGATTAAGGGATAACCATGGTCAAAGCATTGAAGGCTTGATGAGACCCTTGGGTTACATGGAGGTTAAGTTTAGAGAAAGTCTCTAATCATGCTAAAGGGTTGAGTTAACCATTAATAGTTTGGGAGACTTGAAAAATTAAGTGGTTGAAGCCTTTAAAGGTTTTCAAAGACTTTGAGGATTTGAGAAGTGACCTCCCCTTGCTTAGGGATGTGACAAGTTTAGGAGATGGGTTAGGCTAATTAGAAGTGATTAGAAGAGTCTAGAAGGGGGTTAGGAATAGGGTTTAGGAGGCAAGTGGGAGATGTAGGATTTTGCAAGTGGATGGAGGGATAATAGGATTTAATTGAAATAAAATGAATTTACTTCAATTTGGTTGCAATTTGGGGAAATTAAATAAATTAGATTTATTCAATTTAGGATAACTATTTAATTAAATTTGAATTTAATTAAAAGTGGATAGAAGGGATTTAATTGAATAAAATGATTTATTCATTAAATGGTAAAAAGAAGTCTAGGGAATTTAATTTAAATAAATTGAGTAATTTACTTAATTTAAATAGAAGAATGTGGATGATTCAATTAAATTAGATTTAATTAAATAGAGAAATGAACATAAAATATTCATTTAGGAATATGGTCATTTTTATACGTCTACAGTAGGAAATGCAAATAAGGATAATTATTTAGGTAAGTGAATCTAAATGTCATGAGGGTAATAATGAAAGAATATAATGATACTAGTGCAAGTAAGATGAGAATGAACTATATGGGGTAAAGTGAAACTAAATGATATTAAATGCACGCTAATGAATGGCTAAAGAGTAATGCAAATGCGACTAAAAATGTAATGAAATGATGATGGGATGATGATAGATGAATGCACTTGATGATGTATTAGAGTACTCTGTCGCGATTGTATCCAAAACCAACTCAATTTTTGCATAACTGCTCATTTTTAACTTTGTTCACACTTGCATGCAAAATTATGTATATGAATAATAAATGAGTAAATGGATGGACGGTATGCAATGGAATGCAATATAAACAAATGAGATGAAATGACGATCCATAGTGCTTTATTTTTCATCATCGAGCTTGTTAACATGTTGTAAGAAAATACAAGCAGCTTGACATAATGATTCAAGATGACCTGAGTATGTCTTACATGGATTTTGATATAGCAAGTTAATACACGCAACTTGATATAATGGATCAAGTTGACCTGAGTATTGCTTGCAGAACAGACAAGGATGATCTCCTTTCATGCATGACTTGGAACGTCCTCCTTGATCTTTTGCTGAACATATCCTGAGACAAGTTCATACTGTAATAAGAGATAAAAACCTTTATCCAGTTTGGATGAGGTAGGAGGAACCAAAGAAAGAACATTGTATCTATAAGCAAACAACATATATAAAGAATAAAGAATATGGATCCTCGATAATGGTTCATGCTCATATGGTCGAGGTATACGCTGTAGTTAGCAAGCCGGAGTGATCTATGACTGTGTTTTTTGCGTAAGATCACGTAACTTAGTAAACTTCCCATGTACACACCATTAGTACATGCCCCAGAACTTCATCGAAATAATATGCAGAAGACATACAAACAATGCCACAGGAAACATCTTGTCTACTCTTAATCACTTGTGGATATCCCAGAGTAGCGTAGAAACTTGATATATATAAATGAATGAATAACCTACAAATCAATCAAGTATTTTGATAGCTTAAACATAATTTTTTTATCAAAGAAAATGTCATCTTGTCTTTGTTTTGGTAAGGAAGGATGCATCCTTGTTAAGACAGTTTGAGTGTTGATGTTGATTGTTTGATTGATTTGATAAGTGGTCATTGTTTGGAGTATGTCACAATGTTTGCGTGTTATCTGCTTTGAAAAACGTATGTACAAGGTGTTGCCATGTTTTTGTTTGTTTTGATGTTTTTTGATGTTTTTGGATTTTGTGAGATAGTTTTCCAATGTTTTTGGATTTTGATGATTGTTTTTGAATGTTTTTGGATTTTGTGAGATAGTTTTGAATGAAGAACTCAATGAATCACAAGTAATGCAGAATCCACTTCCATCAACTAGATTAAGGGCATTGCCCCCAGTTTAGGCATGACTATGAAAAAGGCGGGATGCCAGACGCATGAAGTACTATCTTGGATTGCAGATCGATAAGAAGCCATGGTTTTGGACTGATGGATGTGTGTATGAAATGAATGTGATCGCAACAAGCCTGGAAGACAATAGAGCCATAGCCTTTACGAGTGGCGCATGTTTGCTAGGTTTTCACCATCGTACTTACCCAAGGTGCCACCGGAGTGGTTGTTCACCGTTTGGATGCATGATTTTTCTTTACTATTTTGATGTTTTTTTATATTTTCTTTAGGTCATTTATCTAAATGTTTTTGGTGTTTTTGCCGATATGTATGGGAGCCTGATGCTCTATGCAGCTCATGTATAAATTTTTTTAAGGTGCATGTTGTTGATTGGATCTGCTAGCGGTTCTCCTTCTAAAGTAGCCAACTGATATGCCCTGGACCCAAATACAACAGTGATAACATATGGACCTAGCCAATTTGATTAAAACTTTCCCTGATGTTCGCGGGTTGGTTGGTTACGAGGATTTTCTCAGAGAACAAGATCACCTACCTCAAATGTGCGAGGTCTAACTCAATGATTATAGCTTCTGCTCATGTGCTGCTGATAGGCCTTGAGGTGATTGTATGTAGCTTGTCGCTTCTCATCAAGTAGCTCTAAATCTTGAAGACGGGATACTCTGTATGCATCATCATCTATGAGATTGTGTAAAGAAACCCGTAGTGATGGTATCTAGACCTCAATAGGTAAGATAGCTTCTGCACCATAGACCAGTGAGTAGGGAGTTGCGCCTGTAGGGGTTCGAATGCTAGTTCGATATGCCCATAGTGCTAGATTCAATTGAATGTGACAATCATGACCGCATCATTGAATATCTTCTTGAGGATTCTTAATATGTTTTTATTTGATTCTTCGGCCTGACCATTGCCTTGTGGGTAATAGGGTGTGGAAAAGCGATGTTGGATGTGAAATTTCTCACAGAGCTCACGAACATCCTGATTTTTGAATGGAAGACCGTTATCTGTGATGATGGACATGGGTACACCATATCGGTAGATGATGTATTTGAGGATGAATGAGGCGAGTTGCTTGCCGGTGACTTGGGTAAGTGGAACAACTTCGATCCACTTTGTAAAGTATTCGGTGGCGGTAATAATGAATTTGTGGCCGTTTGATGAAGATGGATGAATTTTACCCACAAGGTCAAGGCCCAATTGACAAAAAGGCCATGGTGTTGTGATTGGTTGCAATTCTTGTGCTGGTGCATGTATCAGGTCTCCATGAACTTGACATTTCTTGCACTTTCTGACAAAGTAGTAGGAGTCTTTTTCCATATATGGCCAATAGTATCCAGTGCTTAGGAGATTCTTGGCTAGTGACGGACCGCTTGTATGAGTCCTAGAAATTCCTTCATGTACCTCTTCCAAGGCCTTTGTTATCTCATCCTGTTCTAGACATCGAAGGAGAGTACCATCAAGACTGCATCGGTATAGGGTTTCAACAATAATGGTATATTGAGCAGTTTGGCGAATGAAGGTTTTACGTTGGTTATTTGATTGGTTAGGAGGAAGTGTGTGATTGCGGAGGTAGGTGTAGAATTCATCATACCATGGGGATTCAGAACAGATAAGGCAACATATCATCTCAGATTTGGGGATATCATAAGTGGGGATCCAAAGCTATTCTACCAAGAACTCGTAGCGTGTTGAATTCTGTGGAAGATCTAGGAGAGATGCGATGGTAGCCATAACGTCAGCAGCTCGATTTTGATCTCTTGGTATCTACTCAAAGGTGACAGTAGTAAATGATGCCTTTAATTTGTCCACCATTTGTTTGTATGGCATGAGTCTGTCATCCTTGGTCTGATATTCATTTGTTGCTTGCTGAATGACCAGTTGGGAGTTGCCATATACCTGTAGTTCTTGTAACTTCCATTGTATGGCTAGCCCGAGTCCTGTGATCAAGGCCTCATACTCTGCTATGTTATTGGTGCATGGAAATGTGAGTCTGTAAGATTTCGGGATGCTTTCACCTTGAGGTGTGATAAACAGAATGCCTGCCCCCGAGCCATGCCTAGTATATGAACCATCAAAGTATAGTTTCCATGGTTGTGTTGTTGTGATCATGAATATCTCTTCATTTGGAAAATTGGAAATGAGATGATGATCGCCTATGAGTGGTGCATCAGCCAGCTGATCTGCAATGACTTGTCCTTTGATAGCCTTATGGTCCACATACTCGATGTCAAATTCACTTAGAATCATCACCCATTTGGCCAAGCGGCCTGTCAATGCTGCTTTGTTGAGTAAATACTTGAGTGGATCGATGTTTGCAATGACTTGTACTTTATGTGTCAACAGATAGTGCCTCAATTTAGTGGCTGCCAAGATTACTGCTAGGCAAGCTCGCTCAATAGGTGTGTAATTGAGTTCATAGCCAACCAGTTACGAGAGATGTAGTAAACAACACACTCTTTCCCTTCTGCATTGTGTTGTGCTAGTAGTACACCCAATGCTGTATTTGTTGCTGATATATAGAGTAAAAAAGGCCTACTAGGATCTGGTGGGATCAGCAATGGTGTATTCATGAGATAATCTTTAAGCATCTGGTATCCCATTGCAATCGGATGTTCTTGTGTAACAGGTGTGCAAATGGGTGACACTTATTTGCCAGTTGTGCAATGAATCTGCGGCTAGATTGAAGCCACCCTTGTAGTGTCCTTAGTTGGCTGATGTTCTTTGGAGGTGGTGTGTCCATGATTGTTTGTACCTTTGCTGGATCGACTTCAATGCCTTTGCTTGAGACAATGTATCCTAGAAGCTTCCCCGAGGTTACTCCAAAGACACATTTCTTTGGGTTGAGCCGAACATGATATTGTTCCAGTCTGTCAAAGATTTTCTCTAGTATGTCTAGATGACCTTCTCTTGTGAGTGATTTTGCCAGTAAGTCATCAACATAATCTTCCATTATGGTATGCATCATGTCATGGAAGATGATGGTCATTGCTCGTTGATAGGTTGCTCCTACATTCTTGAGACCAAAAGGCATTACATTCTAGCAGTATGTGCCCCATGGACATGTGAACACTATCTTATGTTGATCCTTTGGTGCGATCTTTATCTGATTGTACCCTGAAAAGCCATCCATGAGTGAAAGCATAGCATGTCCTGTTGTTAGGTCCACTATTATGTCAATGTTTGGTAGGGGGAAGTCATCTTTAGGACATGCCTTGTTTAGATCTCGAAAGTCGATACAAATACGAATGCCCCCATTTGGCTTGCAGACAGGCACAATATTGGATATCCAATCTGCATAATCAATTGGTCGAATGAAACTAACGTCCAGGAGTTTCTTAAGTTCTGCTTTGACTAGTACTGCAATCTGAGGATGCATCTTGCGAAGCTTCTGCTTGACAGGTTTGGTTCCTTCTACTATGGTGAGGTGATGCATGACTAAATCAGGATCAAGCCCAGGCATGTCTGCATATGACCATGCAAAGTTGATCTGACACTTCTGGAAGAACTCTACAAACTTTGGTTGTTCCTCTGGAGTTAAAAGAGATGCTAGATGTATGTGGTGAGGTGTTTCAGGAGTCCCCACGTTGTATACTTTTTTCTCTTCAATGAGAATTGTTGATCTTTCCTGCTGTGCACTAGAAGGGAGAATGTCAAACCTTTCATCCTCAGGTGCCTCAGAGAGGTTTTCACCATTGGATACACTCTTTCTTTTTACTTTTGCGGGATCAAACAGTGCCACAGTGTGGTTTTCACTGGAAGATCCATGTTTTATTGTTATATTTTTGTAGTTGAAAGGTTTGGCATCCGCCCCGAAGTATGTTGCGCTATTAAGTTCAATGGCGAATCTAGCTTTGTGATCCCCGCTTGGTATGTTATCCTGTAGTTCCAAGAAGTCAATGATCGCCTCATCGTTTTGGAAATGGTCAAGACATGGGGCATTAGGTTGGTTCCATTCAATGAGTTCAGGATGGATAATGGACATTACTTCATCGATTAGGTTAAGTTTGTTAGATGTATCAGTGAGGGTTAAGAAGTTATGGTGAAGGTAGTTGATGGTACTCTCCTTGTCAAAATCAGGCGTAGGATGTGATGTAGGGTCTGTGGAAGAAGTTTCCAGCTCAGGAACCCAAGAGGTCTTTATTTTTGCTTCTCCATAAACATGGATGTCTTTGCGGGGTGGAGGTGGTGATGTGTCTTCTTCATTTGAAGTATTAAGCTCTATGGAATCAAATTCCCACTCATGTAAGTCAGTCTCTGAGTCACTTTCCAGTATCCGATTGCTATACCATATTGGGATATCTTTTGAGTTAAACACTGTAGGTGTAACCAACTAATGGACCTTTGTAGATGACATGATCGGTGCTGTCGAAAGGATTATGGGGATCAACAAATTTGATATGGGGTGTATTGGTAGTGTTGATTCTACTGCTTTTGCTGGAACTGCTGATGTCATAGATACTGTTGTGGGTTCTGATACAGTTGCTGCTGCTAATGGTGCTATTGACATTATTACTGCTGCTAATGGGATTGCTGGTTTGATTGGTGGGATGATTGGTGTTGCAGATGGTTTTGCTAGGATTTTTAGCCTCAATGGGGCAGTTGTCATGGTGTTTGAAATTTCCTTTATAATCAAAGGTGACCTCTTTGTAATAGGCTGATATAGTGGTTGGCTGGGTTTTCCTTTGAATCTGAGCTTAGGAAGGATCTCCTTTTGAAAGCCTAGTCCTGTATTATCCTTGGGCTTTAATTTTGGCTGCAACGGTTCATGTCTTCCTTGTTTACAATGCCCTAAAGTACTTTGACCATCATATCCCATTCTTTGCATAATGAGAAGGCCTTTGCCATACTGATTTGTGGGAAGCTTAGCTTGCAGAATATCGGTGGTGATAGGATCTTTATAGATCCATTCTGCTAAGTCCTCATCTCTTGTTTCTTCTTCTTGACTCTTTCCTAGGATGAACGACGTTAAAGTACATGCTGGCTTGATCAGTGGTTGTTGAAGTAACCGTTGAGGTTTACCATGTGTTCTAGGAGAAGTGGGCATTTGTCCAACACAAAAAAGTTGGCTGAGATTGTATTCCCCAGGACCTTCCTTTGCTATTTTCATCTTGAGCTTCTCTTGCTTGGGTATAGTGGTGTTTGAACTGGAAAGAGAGGCTGGACTTACGCATGATGTGGAGGAGATGGCTTCTCTATTATTGGGAATGGTAATCTATGGTTGATGACTTATATTATGACAATATGCAAAGGGGTTTACATCGCCCAAGATTGTGATTTCTACACCATTATGCGGGAACTTGATACACTAATGGTAGGTGGATGGAATGGCTTGCATGGCGTGTATCCAGGGTCTTCCTAACAATAAATTGTATGGCAGAGGAAGGTCCAAAACTTGACAGATGATCTGTTTCACCACAGGGTCCACTCGGATTGGTAGCACAACAACTCCTTTGGATGAACGCTATGCATCATCATAGGCTTTGATTGTGATCTTCTTGCAGGGATCCACTGATTCAATTGCATATCCCAAACCTATGACTAATTGCAGAGTACAGATATTCAAGCCTGCTCCATTATCAATCAAGACTCGCTTGATCCTATGCTGGTTGTTAAATCCTTCAATGTGGAGTGAGGCGTTATGAGGTTGCTGGAAGGATGTTTTGTCACTTTCAGAGAAAGTGAGACAAGGTGATGACCTTAGATTTCCAACCATGGCTTGGAACTGATATGTATTTAGGTTTGCAGGGACTGACGCCTCTTGGAGAGCTTGATCCAAGATTGTTTTATGGGATGGAGATAGGCACAATAGCTCTAAGATAGATATTAGTGCGGGTGTTTTGTCCAACTGTTCCACAAGGTTATACTGCTTTGGGATCGATGTGGTACCTTGTGGAGCTACTTTTATGGTAATCTTGCTGCGACGTGTAACAATATTGCAAGTGGAGCTAGGATTTTTGATGGTAATAGTTGCAATTTGTTCATTGGCATCATACATGTGATTCATAGTATAATTATATGTGGCTTGTGTATAATTGGTGGTATCTGTGTTTTGCCCTGAAGTGGAAGGACCCCTTTGATCTTGTGATGGAAGTGGATTTTTAAACATGAGATGATCATTGTTTGTTGTCTTTGGGTCATGTCCTTCGATTTCGATTTCACCTCGGTCAATAAGATCCTGAATAAGATCTTTCAATCTATGACAATTGCTTGTCTTATGTCCTTTCCCTTGATGGAAGTCGCAATGTTCAGTATCCCTCCACCATGAAGGTTTGACTTGAGGTTCATAATTTGATGTTTTGGATAAGGTTACCAGATTTTGAGAAACCAATTGTTGTAACACTGTTTCGATGGGTTCCCCTAAGGGAGTGTATGTTCGCTTTGGTTTTTGTTTATGCTGTCTAGGTTCGTCTTGAGATGTGATGTGGCCTTGATTCGAAGGAGCAACTATGTTATTCTTGGGTGGGGGGTTCTGTCCTGTAAATCGAACCACAGTTTGTGCACTTTTGATAGTTCTTGCATCCACAACCCCATCATTGACGACGTTTTTGTTTTTGTTCCAGAAGTTAGGCTTGTCACTATTGAAGTGTGGATGAGGTCCATCCTTTGGTTCATTGTAGATTTTGATAAGTCCTTTCTTGATGAGAGCTCGCTCATATTTCAAGCCTTTTGTGATCATGTCATTGAAAGAATCTGTGTCTTTTACATCTAGGTGAAATTCCATTTCGTCATTTAAGTTGGAAATAAATATTTCCACTAGTTCTTGTTTAGGTAACTGAAGAGAACGTCTGCTGGACATTTGACGCCATCGTTGCAGAAAGACTGAAAATAGCTCACCTTGTTTTTGTTTAGTGTTACATAGATCAACCATAGTGATATCTCTTTCAATGTTATGTGAGTAATGTGCCAGAAACTTCTGGATGAGTTCTTCAAATGTCCTAATGCCACCTAGTAATCGAGAAAACCATGATGTGGTTGTTCCTCCCAAGCTTTGGGGAAAAAGGCGCATTAGGTATGTATCCTTGTATGCCACTTCGAGGCAAGCTGAATGGAATTCTCTAACATGACCACCAGGATCTCCTTTTCCTCTATACTTTTCTAACTTGGGTGTTTCAAACCCTCGCGGAAAAGGTGGCATATGGAGATTCCTATCAAAGGGATAGGGACAAATTCCATTGAGTGAAAATTGATTTGTTTTTACACCACTATGAAGTTGTTGGGTGAGATTTTTGACTTTTTGCCACAAAATTTCTATGTCATTTGGAGGAGGAGGAGGTGGGGGATTACCTTGATGAAAGTTGTATCTAATGTGTTCTTGACCTCTTTCATCCTCATTACGACTTTGGCATTTTGATGCTTGTCTTAGTTGTGCAACATCGAAGTTAGAGGGTAGTTTAGCCCCTTCTTGAGCAAGTCTTAAAAAGTGAGCATCAACATTACTCTTGAGTATCTCATCAAAAAGTCTATTGAAGAGAGGGTTGTGTTTCACCCTTTCTATTGCCGCAGGAGTAGGAGTGCCTGGATTTTCATCATTTACATTTCCTCCAAGGGCTTCTTGGAACTCATTGATATTTTCTTCCTCTTCCTCTTCAATTTCTTGTTGTCTAGATCATGATCTGGTATGAGCCATTTTGTTTATAAGTTTTTTTGTTGAATTTGGGTGAAAATGATGATGAGTTGAGAGATTTATGGTTGGTGTGGTGTGTTGCATATGGTTCTCTAGCACTTATAGGTAGATGTGACCAAAGTTTTCTTCTTGATTTGCTTGTTGTTTTTGATAAGGTTGGATGTGATAAGGTTTAGAGGAATCTGAGATGTGTTACAGACTCAACTACCTAGTAATTAGAGGATTCACTCATAGACTAGTTTTAACCTGCGTAGAGATGTCTCTTAGGATAAGTTTATCCTAGATGTAGAGACAATCTAAAGAGTGATGTTTTGTGTTTGATTCAAGAAATATTAGAATAGAACTTTAGGACAAAAACCTTTGGGTGTTTTAAGAGTTGGAATGGAGTTGATGAGATATGGATATGATAATGGATGAGATGTTTAACTTCAATAAAAGCTTTGTGTCACATATGGGACAAATTATTCCTCTTCTCTTTCGGGAGTTGGTGGTTCTTCCCGAGCTACGTTATATGTGATGCAAATGTCCGGAAAGAAGTTAGGATTGATCTTGCCTCCTTTGTTTTTGTGATAACTCAAAGTTCGATATTGTGTAAAAGCTCTGCGGTTTAATGGCTCTAGATCAAATTCATTTGATTTCCCTTGAAGATAAAGACACATGTGACGTAAGAAGGCTCTATGAGAGACAAAGATTTGTTTATTAAGATAGAAGAATTTCCTCCATTTGATAAGAGCCTTTGAGCTCAATGGTCTTTTCTTCAAGTTGATGTTTTGATGAAGATTCTTCTTTCTCAAGATGTGAAGAATGGTCATAAAGTTTGATACTTTGATTGTTGCTCTTTGTTTTTGATATTTTGTTTTATTTGGAAATGTTTGTGTAGGATGAATACTTGGTCTTGGAATTTGATTTCTGATTCTTTCTTTGACAAGAAAACAAAGCAAGCACACAAACACAAGAATATTGCCTCAAAAGGTACAAATAAGTATGGGTCTAGATCAACCCAATCCTTGGACTTTTTATGACACTTTACCTTTAAGTTTATTTTTAGGTGTTTTCCAAAGCCCGAAGTCGGCTCAATTTGCACTGTTCTTGACTCAAAAATGAAAATACTTTCAAACACTTTTTATCCCAAAGGTCAAATGGCCAGTTGTGATAAATTCAGCCCACATCTTGATATTTCTTCAACTTTGGTACCACATACCTTATCAATCCCGCCGTGGCAGGTAAGGATGTGATATACTAAGTCTTGCACGAGCATAACAAATAGATGATCCCTATGATGGGGGAGTCATCACTTTCATCAAGCCACAAGTGACTTTTCAAAAAGCTATGTTTCTACTCAAGTAAATATGTATGGTGAGTATCTTGGGAGCAAAACCATCTATGCTCTTGCACTGAATTGTATCACAAATATCCTCAATCAATAGAACGGGTGGGCTACTACTTAAAGGTGTTTAGTAATGTTTGATGTTTTTGGACATAAGTTCATTCTGTAGTGACTCACTTAAGAGCCTTGTAACTTGTGGTGGGACCCATTTGTCCTTTCGACAAGTTACACTATAGGAACAACTATACCCAAGGCTACAACTTTCACTCTCACCTGATTTCTATAGTGGCTCGAAGGATTTACCGCACAAGGTCATTCCCAAGAGTGATCGATCCCTTGGCAGGCCTCTCTTAAAAAGATAAAACTTGAGTGTTACTAACACTTTTCTCTTGCACCTAGGACCACGAGAGCCAAGGGAGAGGATAGTGTGTGTTAGAAGTAGGACCACTCGACAAACTCTTTTTGCACAAGTGTGCCAAACACGAAATGCACTTGTTCTTTTTAACTTGTCATTGCAATGATTTTCTTATCTATTTGGAGATGTTGCTCCAACAACCATGATATTCTTTTTAACTTCAAAGGCAATATGTTTGAGTAAACTAGAATTTGAAATCCTGGTCAACTTAAATTGAAACACATATGCATGAAGTAAATCGTTTGTGCAAAATGAGACAGGGTGATTGTTCTTTTTATTTGCACCAAAAACTGAAGTGTTGATTGTGATTTTAGCTTAAGTTTGATGTAATAAAATGAAATTTGTCTTGTCTTGTTTTAAGCACGAAAAATAGAGTGTATCCTAACTTGCAATGAAAGCAAATTTGTGTTGTTCAGTTTTAGAACACCAAAACAATATTCATCCTAACTTGCAAGAAATGAAATTTTGTGTTCAATTTTAGAGCCCCAAATGACAAAATTTTAACTTTTAAACAACAAAAGGAGTTAGTTTAAACCTGCACAAGAAATGAATAGTTAGGAAAATCCAAACATATGGTGGGCTTTTACAAGCCTAAGAAAATTTATTTTCTTGGTTACATGGCCTTTTTTACAACGTTCTGTTACAATAGTGCTAGTCTGTGTGACAACATAAGCGCTATTTAACACAAACACGCTAAAAAGAAGACAAAAGCGCTAAAATCAAAATCTTAACAGCAAAACCAGATGCGCTAAAACAAAGACAAATGCGCTACTTAAGCCTCAAAAGCGCTAATATACGTGCAATAGCGCTAAATTTAAGACAATAGCGCTATTGTACAATAATGCTAGAATATCAAATTGCAATAGCACTAAAACACGATCAAAAGTGCCAAAGCGCAACCTGTGTGTCAAGCTCAATAGTCAAAAAGTTAATTTTTAAACAAAAATTTGTGGTTAGGTTCACGTCAGGTTCACCAAATGATCAAAACACACAAAACACAAGAAATAATGATCAAAGTTAGTGTTATTCAATAACACACAAAACACAAGAAAAAATGATCAAAGTTAGTGTTATTCAATCAAAGACTAATCTAAGCAGGCATATCAAAAGAGACACCAAAAACAAAGTAAAACATTTAATTACAAATGTAAATGGAAGAAGACATCTCCAAATGCCTTCTACCATGCTCTTAGCTCCTTCTCCTTTGTTCCTCTCCTCTCCAAGTTCCAAACTAGTGTAGCTCTTAGCAGCTTTTTGCACTATGGATGCTTATGGAGGTTCAAGATTGAAATGTTTATTCTAACATGCTATGCAAATGTGAATAAAAGCTAATATTAGATGCTATGATGCTAAAATGATTTATTTTAGGCCAAAATAACAAGATATTAGTGATTTATGCTAAAATGCTCTCTAGAATTTACTATAACTTAGATGCACACAAGTTTTCAGTATCTGGATTATGAAGAAATGGGTTCTATTTATAAGAAAAAAGGAGCAATGGATGGTTGAGATTGAGTAATCTCAACAAGGGTCAGTATTGAATGATATCAAATCCATGTGAGGACTTTCAACCCAATCCCAGGATGACAAGTGTCAATATGAGATAGGTTGAGAGGAGAAGGAATAAACATTAAATGCTTGACATGACCTAAGGGTTAACTTGGGAGTTAAGGTCAAGGTTGGGTTGAGCAAATAAATTTTTTATTCAAAGAATAAAGTTGTTTATCCAGTGGATAAACTCTTGTGCAAAGGTAAAAGGGATAACCATGACCAAAGCAATAAATGCTTGAGGAGACACATGAGTTCAAGTTGAATTAACCATAAATGGTTATGTAAGAGCCATTAATGGTCATGTAAGAGCCATTAGTGGTTTTGGAAGACTTTAGAGGTTAATTTGTTGATCACACAAAGCATTTAATGCTTTTCAAAGACTTTGAAGTCCTTGAGAAGTGACTCCAAGTTGCTTAGGAATGTGACAATAATTAGGGGATGGATTAGGTTAATTAGGAAGGGTTTAGAAGAATCTAGAAGGGGGTTTAGGAGTGCAAGCTGATTTGGTGGGTGAGGGAAAATAGGATTTTAATTAAAATAAATTTAATTTATTTCAACTTGTGGTTGCAAGTTGCATTTGTAGGAAAATGCAAGTGGGGGGATAAATGATTTAAATAAATGTTTTATTTAATTTATTTAAAAGAGGAAAAGGGGATTAAATGAAATAAATATGATTTATTTATTTAATTGATTTGTGAATTTGGTATAGTGAATTAATTAAAATAAATTGAATAGTTTATTTAATTAATAGGAGAATGTTTGAAGATGAATTAATTAAATATTAATTTAATTAACTGATGGCTAGTGGATTTTTAATAAAATAAATACGAAATATTCATTTAATTAAAATGGATAGATTTATGTGACTACACCAATGTTAGTCCCTTAGTTTGAAAACCCTCAAAAGTTCAAAAGTAAAACCTAAAGGGCAAAATTTCTAGAATCGTGTTGTAATTTTATAAATTATTATTAATAACTATTCGCTGTCGCAGGACAAAAAATTCATTGCTTCTTTCTAAATTCTGAGGACTGATAGTCTGACACGTCACACGAGTCACTTTTTTGGAATGTTTTTGAAGACTTTTTAATCCTTTACAACTTCTGCCCGAAATAGATCTTATTACACTTAATTAAGTATACAATTACAAATTTAGATTTTAATTATAATTAATGAAATGCTTATTGTTTATGGAAGTCTTCTGGTAGAAGTTTGTAAAAAAATGTTTAACGTTCCCACATTCGACCCGAAATACACCTTATGTAGTTGATCTGTGCTCGTCCAACAGATGATGGCATCCTTTGTCAGTTGCTGTGGGTCCCATTATACATAGGATTTTTGCCACCCAAATGCCATGTCACCTAACACTTCATCATCCCATGGGCCATAACCTTTCTTTCATGTCAATGTTCAATGACACGTGTTTCCGGTGGAAGTTTGCAAAAAATTTAGAGATCCCACATTCAACCCGAAATACACCTTATGCCATTGATCTATGTGTTGGCATTTTTGATGATTATGTTGTGATTGTCATTGATGGACACACACTTGCATTGAGATCATTTTTGTATGTATGAATTATGCTCAACCGACAATTGTTCCAATCGGTATGATGCATTATAGTCCTTAGACTATTGGTGTTTTGCAGAATGTGTTTACCGGTCTGAAGTGGTATGTAGACCCCAAGTGGTTCGAGGATCTCAAGTGGCACAAAGGATCAAAGCAGCAGAACACATACTTCCCAGTCTTCATTTTGTCAAACTGGCAACTGGCATTTTGCTTGAACCGGTAATACTCTGTGATGAGTTACCAACCGACATCTTGTGATGAGTTACCATCCACCGATTATTTGACGGTGCTGACACTTTAACGGTACTTTTTGTGTCGTGTTACCAAGTATGTCCAGGTTCATTGAACCTAGGAAATTGTAATGTAATCCTATTGGACCGACATGAAATTAGATTCCTTTATAAGGACATCATGTCTAGGGTTTTAGTTGTTGATGTGATTGTAGTGAAAGTTTATGTTGTTCCTAGGGTTTCAGGTGGTTGAGGAGTTAGAGAGAGTATGAATGTGTAGAAGACTGAAGTAATGCTGGAATGCATTAGGAACGAGCTATCAAGGATCTAACCAAGCAGTCTGTGCTATTAGCTAGATCAATCACTTGTTGATTACTCACATCTTTGACAAGTCTGTAGCCCTTAACTGGGTACGCCCAAAAGCCTTTTGTAAATCCTCTAACAAGGTGGTTCACATCTGTGGATCTAAAATCCTCTAGCAAGGTAGTCTTTAAACAGACTTATCGCCTAACAAAGATTGAGATTCCTAACAGGATTTGCTTTGGTAAAGAACATTGTAAGACCTTAACTGGTCTGGTTCCTATTCTGCAGATAGTTACTTGTGAGTTCCATCTCACTATGGTTTTTCCTATTTGGGTTTCCACGTCAAAATCTCTTGTGTTATGGTGTTTGTGCTTTTGTGGGTGAATGCATTATTAGCTGTTTGGTTTGCATGTGTGTTAATCGATTTGTCTGCTAAGCTATTTTACCGGTTTACTATCAGTATTGTAAAGTGTTTAAGTGCAAAGATTTTTGGCATACTAATTCACCCCCCCCTCTTAGTATTCATCAATTGGTATCAGAGCCTACCTTTCTATAAGATTAACCACTTGGAAAGAGATATGGGGGAATACTCTATAAGGGAACTTACTCATCGGCTCACTTAGTTTGAGCAAGACTATGATGATCTTATGGTCAAATACAAGGCATCTCAAGCAAAAAGGAAAGAACATGCAGAAAAGCTGATGGAGCTATCTAAAAATAGTTCCTCTAATGAAGCGAACATGGAAGCCCCGATTCAAGAAGTAGAAAAGCTGAATGAATCCAATTCCAACTTGAGAAAAGAATTGGAAGGACTGACTATTCAAATGTGTCAAGAGCTTATGAACCGGAGGAAAGCTGAAGATATGGTGAAGGATAGAGATCATGAGATCTCCAAGTTGAAACAAGAGATCAGTGCCCTAACTGCTCAACTCCATGCAAGTAAAGTGGAAAAGGAAGACGTGCAAGAAGAACTAAACATTGCCATCTCTGAGAATGAAAACCCGATGGAAACAAATGTTGCTATTTCCAAAGAACTCTCTGAGTCAAAGGAAATACTTGCTAAGCTCAACAAAAGTACTGTCAAGATAAAGCAAAAGCTTGAATCTGCCAAACCGATCAAGAATACCAATGGACTTGGTTATTCCAGTCATGAGGAAGGTGAGACCTCTGGTACAAATGTTGGAACATCAAAGAAACAACCGACATCAAAGGATAAAGGTAAGCAAAAATTTAAACTTGTTTGCTTCAACTGTCTTAAAGGACATACTACAAATGTGTGTAGGAGTAAGGCTTACAACAATTTTCCTTATTTCCTAAATGATAAGCCTAGATCCTATAGATTCAATGGTAACTGTTATGCATGCAACAAGTATGGGCATAGAGCATCTGAATGCAGGTCGGTTATGAACAACATTGGTAGATATCCTCAGAGGACCCAAGGAGTTGGTCCTGAACCTTTTGTGAACCGGAATCACAAACGGTTTAATGCCTTCAATCATCAGCAAAGAAGCGGTGGCTATCAAGCGACAACCAGATGGAGAGAAAACTGCATGGTCTGTCATGGTCATGGTCACACTGCTGCAACATGCAGAAGGAAGAAAGGAAACATAAACAATGGACCTTGGAGAGCACCTGGATTGGTCTGCAATCATTGCAACAAACAGGGTCACATTGCTAGATTCTGTAGATCGAGAAAGAACATATCTGATGATATACCGGTCACTCCAGAAGGAAACATTGATGTTGACACTGTTCAAGTAGACATGAACAAAATCTGGAAGAAGAAACCAGCGGTGTTACAAGAGGAACCGGTTTGTGCACCTAGTGTGGAAATCACGGAACCGACAAACTAAGCTTCAGAAAAGCTTAGGGGGAGCAAACGGCGAAATTTTTTGAACCCTCGGTTTACACCAATAAAAGACCTTAACCGGTATGTGATACCTGTCAGTTGTCGGAAGACTAGAAATGATGAAAGGCAAATTAGGGTTTACGCCCTAATGGAGGAGCATTAATTGTGGTAGGTGAGGAATATGTTTAAAAGGATTTTTCAAATCATCTCACTATTAGTCTTCGAAGTGAAGGAGGTTTTCAAGTGCAGAGCGATGACAAAGCGATTTGTGCTGCGATTCTGAGAATTTAAGAAACCTTGAAGGAGATTCAAGTTCAAATTGCAAACAGTTAAGTGAAGAATACAAAGTGGTGATTCTACAACCGACGGAGTGCAAGGTGGAGAAGAATCTGAAAGCCCTAAATTCATGTGTTTCAAAAGGCATTTCTTGAGTTTTTAAGTTTCTATCATGGCTTCCGCATCTCATACCAGTTCTAATGAATCTGTCGAGTCTGCAAGTTTTATTCAACACAAGTCTAAGTATAATGCCCTATCACAAGTTCCGATTGGTGTTATAGTAGAAGAAGGGATTTCTGATTACATAGATTGCAAGATTGAAGACCTAGGGTCTTTAGGTATCCACTCCCAGCTAGGTTTGTTCTGTGGACAAGATAAAAAGATCAAACTGGAGTATAGTATCTTGGAGAAGAAGAAGCTCCACAATGCTATTTATTTCCTAGAGGATTTCATAGATGATCACATTAGGATCATTCTGAGCAGAGTTCATGGAGACAAGATGTACCTAGAAAGAACACATGATATAACACCACAAGCAATTCATGCCATCACCAGTTTCTGCAATATAGAGGATGTGCCAGCCCTAAGGACGGTAAGCAAAACTGAAATGTCCAAGCTCATCGGTTCAGTGAGCGACTTGCGAGGTATGACCGTCAATTCTATCAAGGATGATCTGGTGAAGTATGCATGTATGGTGATTGGATACCAGACATTCTCAGCCAATAGAATTAACTCTGTATCTGCTGCAATGGTAAATGTCGCTTACCGGATGATCAAGGAGGATGCATTATTTGACCTATGCACCGATATGCAAAGGTAACTCTTATTGAATCTGAAATCTATCAAACATGATAATGCTTTAAGGTTCAAGTTTGGACAACTACTGGTTGGGCTATTCTTTTACTTCCAAGGCTACTTTCCAGGAGTAGGCGATGTCCAGTGGTCAGCTGACCAATTGGTAACCAAGCAAATCAAGGAAAGCATTCAAGTAGTTGGAACTAGTTACCCTGAAGTTCTGAACAAGTACTTTGATGAGTTCAGACGCAAAATGAGTCAGAGGGTGAGAATATCAGGTGATATTGTCAAGAAATATGAAGATGATATCTGTTTCACCATCAAAGTGGATCAATGCATAACGGAGGCTGTTGAGCCCAGATAGGAGGAAGTGGAGCCTATGGGCTATGAGGTAATGAATGATATACTGGAAGGATATGCCTCTACCCTTATTGCCTCACCGCTTGATCCAAAGGCAAAAAGAACTGGCACCTACCTAGAAAGGATAACACCGATTGAGGAACCGTCAGCAAAGAAAGGAAAAGAACCTTTAGTGAAGAAGGCAAAAATAGTGCCTTCAACATCGACACCAACTACTACAGCCAGTCCTGTAGTGACCAAGTGGTCACCGGCTAAGAAGAAACCTGAAGTGGCACCGACTAAAGTGTTCGAGAAAAAGAGGAAGACAAGGAGCACCTCTCCAGACTCAGAAGAAACTATATCTGAGGAAAAACCAAAGAAAACACGTCAAGCAAAGAAAAAGATAAAGAATGAACCGACATCATCAGCACCGGTAAATATTGACATCTCCTCCTACAAACCTTTGACACATTGTCAAAGAACTATCAAAAACATTAGGAGAAAAGTTTTGAATGATTTAATTGATTGTTTTGATGACTTTAATGATGATAAAAAGGAAGCGGTGGAAAAAGAAATAATTCAATATTTATGTGTTAATGACCGATCGCCTTCAGAAATTAGATCTGAGACACTGGATTCTTTGTATAAATCCTTAGACAATAAATGGCACATTGCCATAGAGCAGGAACAAGAAATGAGAGAAAAAGTTTTTGCTGAACATTTTCCGGATGTATCAAATTCAGAACTGTTCGAAGTGATGAACAAATACAAAGGCCTCTTCTTCATGAGAAGAAGAAGACTCCTAATACTTGAAGGGAAGGGTAAATAAGTACTCAAGAATACACACACCCTTGCTCTAGAAGCTCTGAAAATGCAAGAACTGGTAATAACAAAACCAACTGAAGCATTTGACGATGAAGGAAACCTGGTTGTTGAGCCAATCAACACCATTGATGTCGATGCTATGGACGTAGAGGATATTACTCAGGAAACACCATTTGAGGCAACAAGACAGGAGCAATAGGCTAAACCGGTTGATAAGCAAGCCGAGGATAGACAAGAAGCGGCAAAGGAACAGGCAGAGCAGAGGAAAAAGGATGAAGATGAGGAGAAGCGAAAAGGGGAGGAAAAGAGAAAAGAGGAAGAGGAGAAAAGAAAAGAAGATGAAGAGAAAAAGAAGCAAGAAGATGAAAGGAAAAAGAAAGAAGAGGAAGACAAGGAACAGGAGAAGAAGAAGGAACCAGAGAGGAAGAAGAAGGAAGAGGAAGATAAGGAACAAGAGAAGAATAAGGAAGCAGAGAGGAAGAAGAAGGAAGAGGAAGATAAGGAAGAAGAGAAGAGGAGAGAAGCAGAGAAAAAGAAGAAGGAAGAGGAAGAGAAAGAAGAGGAGAAGTGGAAGGAAGCAGAAAGGAAAAAGGCTGAGAAAGACAAAGCAGAGGAGAAGAGGAGAGAAGCGGAGAAGAAAAAGGCAAAGGAGGATAAGAAAGAGGAGAAGAGGAGAGAAGTGGAGAAGAAAAAAGCAGAAGAGAATAAGGAAAGAGAGGCGAGAAAGAGAACCCAGATGGAGACTCCGAAGGCAACCGGTAGTCAAGCCAAACCGGCTAACCTCACCAGTCCTATCGACCTCCAGTCTGCAAGTGAATGGAGTTGATACAGAGCATCAAAGTTGCCCAAGAACGGCTTGAAAACATACGAAGGAAGAAGGAGCAGGATGTAATTCAAGTGGCTGTGGACACTCTTACTGGTTTGATACCTGATACTAACCTTCCCAACACTGAATCATCACTAGCTAAACTTAAGCTCCTATGCATAGTAGTGGATGATCAGGTGCAGATCCTAGAAGAGGCAATAGTGCAAATGTCAAGAAAGAGCATCAAAAAGCTCTTAATATCACTCTGGTAAAGAAGTTGCATGAGCTCCGGTCTGAACTGCAAAAAGACCAAAAGGATATAAGGGATGCTCTAGATGAGGGGAATCTGCTACTCAGCAAGATCTGCAAACCCCATCTGTTCTATGATGATGTGCTAGCTCAGAAGCAAAAGCTTCAAACAGACTTGCAGTCCTACATGAGCACATTCAAGCCTCCTTATGATTCCTTTACAACTTATGGGAAAATCGTTCACCGGTTTCACATCCAGTCAGCAAAAATGGAGCAAGAGATCAGCACCCGGTCTAGAGATTTGTAGGAGCTACAACTGGTTCTACTCACACGATTGCAAATTCTTCAGAAGTGCTATCTAAACCTGGATGCCTTAACAGTGACACAAGAGATGAGAACAATTGATGCCATGGAAGAACAAGTCTCCCAGATGCAGACAGAGAAAGAAGTAGCCACCTCCCTACTTGAGTCCTGGTCTTTATCGATGAAACAATTCTTGCAGGACTTTAAATCTGTTTTTGACAAGTATTATTCCTTATTGTCATAAACTTTTATTATTTTAATATCAAATGAAAACAGGGTTGTTCAGCTGTACTTTGTCATTGTTGGCAAAGGGGGAGAAGAATTCTATTTGGGAGAAGTATAGGGGAGAAGTATCTGGTAATCAAAATTTTGATATATGCTCTGAATATCTCAATGTTTATGCTCTATATGCAAAATTATTATACATTGTATTGTCAAAGGGATAGTGTATATGCTTAGGGAGAGCAATTTTGCTAATGGCATGATTTTGTTGTAAAACACTTAGATGTCAAAATTTTATTTTCCTAAGTGTTGCCATCAATGCCAAAGGGAGAGATTGTTGGCATTTTTGATGATTATGTTGTGATTGTCATTGATGGACACACACTTGCATTGAGATCATTTTTGTATGTATGAATTATGCTCAACCAACAATTGTTCCAACCGGTATGATGCATTATAGTCCTTAGACTATTGGTGTTTTGCAGAATGTGTTTATTGGTCTGAAGCGACATGTAGACCCCAAGCGGTTCGAGGATCTCAAGCGGTACAAAGGATCAAAGCGGCAGAACACATACTTCACAGTCTTCATTTTGTCAAACCGACAACTGGCATTTTGCTTGAACTGGTATTTTGTATGAACCGGTAATACTCTGTGATGAGTTACCAACCGACATCTTGTGATGAGTTACCATCCACTGATTGTTTGACGGTGCCGACACTTTAACGGTACTTTTTGTGTCATGTTACCAAGTATGTCCAGGTTCATTGAACCTAGGAAATTGTAATGTAATCCTATTGGACCGACATGGAATCAAATTCCTTTATAAGGACATCATGTCTAGGGTTTTAGTTGTTGATGTGATTGTAGTGAAAGTTTATGTTGTTCCTAGGGTTTAAGGTGGTTGAGGAGTTAGAGAGAGTATGAATGTGTGGAAGACTGAAGTAATGCTGGAATGCATTAGGAACGAGCTATCAAGGATCTAACCAAGTAGTCTGTGCTATTAGCTAGATCAATCACTTGTTGATTACTCACATCTTTGACAAGTCTATAGCCCTTAATCGGGTAGGCCCAAAAGCCTTTTGTAAATCCTCTAACAATGTGGTTCACATCTGTGGATCTAAAATCCTCTAGCAAGGTAGTCTTTAAACAGACTTATCTCCTAATAGAGATTGAGATTCCTAATAGGATCTGTTTTGGTAAAGAACATTGTAAGACCTTAACCGGTCTGGTTCCTATTCTGTAGATAGTTACTTGTGAGTTCCATCTCACCGTGGTTTTTCCCATTTGGGTTTCCATGTCAAAATCTCTTGTGTTATGGTGTTTGTGCTTTTGTGGGTGAATGCATTATTAGCTGTTTGGTTTGCATGTGTGTTAACTGGTTTGTCTGCTAAACCGTTTTACCGGTTTACTGTCAGTCTTGTAAAGTGTTTAAGTGCAAAGATTTTTGGCATACTAATTCACCCCCCCTCTTAGTATTCATCACTATGCTCATCCAACGAATGCTAGTATCTATGCCCGAAATTATATATGAAGAATAATAGTATTTAAAATGTTAATAAATAGTTTTAAAATTATATTGATTATTTTTTATTTTTTAATATGTTGAAAATTATAATGGTAATAAATAGCTAAAAGTATTCCCAATATTTATAATAGTCATATTCAAAGTAGTGACTAGAAATTAATCCGTTTAAACAAAAACAGATTAAAAAGATTTAGAATAAAGAAATATACTTCAAAATAAATATAAAATAAATTAATATATATATATTTATTTATCATTAATTAAATTAATTATAATTATAATTATAAATTACAAGCATCATATGAGATAAATATTTTAAACGCATTTATGTATAGGATATTGAAATAACGTAGCTCATAGACATTGCGATCCTTATTGGATGCTATCACTCGCAGCCAATCCCTGACATTATGCTTTTTCAAATACTTCTTTGTCAAGCACTTCAAATATCTTTTAGACAAGGCCATCTCAGAAGTGACACTGAGTTTGTTCTTTAACTTTAGATAAGAAATTAGAATATACCTGCTATGTTGTACACTATCTTCCCTCCTTTAATTACTATCCCATATCTGGAATCTTTTAATTCCAATTTGTGTTCAAAATGGAATTTCCCTTTCTCTCTGCTCGAGATTTAATTTAATGAGATTTGACATTTGTTTAAAATTTTATATTTTTTAATGGTGAAAATTAAATTTTATATCCACACAAACTAATAACTATTTAAGCTATTTCATAGCATAATGATTATGCTAAGTATCCTATCATGGCAGGAACTAATAATACAACGAAATAGAAAGCATTTTTAAATCCATAAAAGGCAAACTAAAATGAACTAGAATTTGCAAAATTTTCATTAATATGTTGCACAAATTTACAATTTTTGACTGTTGGAGTCCTTGTCCCTCCAAAAATTTAAAGTCAAAATGAGGGAAGTTATGAGGAAATAGCCAAAAACAAAACTACTAGGGGCTAGGGCACTGGCAGTGGACGGTGGACCAGTGGTATCCAAAAAACAAGACAAAAATTTGAAACCCTTCATGGGTAACCCTAAGGATCTTTCCTTCCATCTAGGTAGAATTATTCAGAGATGAGAAGCTTTGAGAATTCTTCAAGCCATATGTAGTCTTGAAATTCATCCAAAAGAAACCATTTTTGGAGTAAATCCCTACCAATCCACACCCATTTTCTATGTCATATCAACTGCTCAACATTTAGGTTCAAAAGAAAAGGTTGCCTGGACACATTTTGGTCAGGGAGGAGAAGCTTGGGTAAATCACTCACCCAAGGGATCCCCACCCCTACTTCTGCAAAGATGACAACTATAACATCGTCCCCAAGGAATTCTTCTTTGATCACTCTCCTTAACAACATCAACATATCCACCTTTTCTCCTTCGAGGTCCAGAAGAGATGCCAAGAACCGGGACGTAATGTCCATGTTAACACAGTATTTATTATCATTTCTCAAAAAATCTTGACCTAGCACCATCCTCACAACCTTGTTAGTGAACATCCTGACCTCCTTACAAACTAATTGGAGGGTTGGGTCTTTGACGTAGCCCAAAAAGGCCCTTTGGTCCTCCTCAGATGTGCTTCTCAACCGGATAGGAGTGTCCATCTTTAGAAATCTGAATACCGAATTATATAGCCTAAAGACCTAAACCAGAGGCAAAATTTCAACTACAGTCAGCTCCGATAATTTATCTACCAAAGGCGAATTGAAGAAGAAAGAAGCATAGATTGTCTATAAATAGCTCTTGATACTAGCAATTCCTTCACTAGCCGTATTAATTCCTTTGTTGTTTAAATTTTTATAAATATTTCATATCTCTCAGTAAATCTTTCTCATAAATGTATGAGTGTGCAAAATTGGAAACAATCGTAAACCACTACCAGTTACCAGATTGGAAGTCATGCGTACTGAGTGGATCGTAGTTAGAGAATGTCAGTGACAAGACATTAATAAATGTTGATAATCGATTATGATAAGATTTGATATGTGTCTACTGTCTCCAATCCCATTCGGGGACTTTCTGGAGAACTACGTTCTCTTCAGAAATTTGGGCCGAAATAAAACTTCAGCCATTGATCTACGATCATCAAATGGTTTTAAATCATTGATGGATTTTAGGTACGTGTGACGTGTCGATGAGGTCACACTTATTGATACATTGTGCAGAGTCCGTACTTGATGTGATGTTGCATTAATTAGATAACGAAAATGGCAATGAATTTATGAAATCATCAATAAAGTATTTTTTTTTCCATAAATAACGAAATGTTAGCCAATAAAATTAATTTTTTTTCAAATGGTAGATAAAATTCGCCAATAAACTTAAATAATTTTTTTGTTCGGAGTATAACTTTTCGCCCATACACTTATATGTAATTTCCTTTAAATGAAAAGCATTCGCCTCCTACATTATATATTTTCCCCACACAATAGTGAATTATTCACCAGGATTTTATGGAATTTTAATACCCTATAAAAAATTGCCAATACAAATAATTTTTTTTTCCAAATTTGAAAAAATTTCGCCATCAATATGAAAATTCCCCCACAAAGATAATGTCTGATTTGCCAGGATTTTACACTTTTGCCCAGGGGGTGGTTTCTTAAAGTTATCCTTGATGAGGGGTGAATATAGAATATGATGTATAATTGGTGGATGAAGGATTAGCTTTACTAACAGGAATGGTTGTAGGTTAGTTAATTATACATCGATTAGTTACAAAGGTTTAATAAAGCATATGAAATGTAAGTATCTTAAGAAGTGGTATAGTTATAAGGAAGATGATATAGAGAGTGGGATATGGAGGAAGGGAAGACAATATGTAGTGGGAAACATGTAGATGTAGGGGTGGTGTTATAGGAATAAGTAATGTTAGTGGAAGGAATAATGTTGGAAGATGGATAAATGGTGGAAGAGGGAGAGGAGATAGATGTATTAACCATAATAGATGAATCAAATTTAGCACTAAAAACTTGTAAATAATATAATCCATTTAGGTTGTTGATGAAAATATTGAGAAATATCACTTAGTCGTGTTACATTTTTAAACATTAAACAAAATAGAATTCTTATTTGTTAAAAAATAGTTCATAAGGTGAACTTCTCATGATCATAAACTTGATTATCCTCTTATTTATTCTCAAGACAAGTAGCATAATAAATCTTCCATACGTCGAGAGGCGTAACACTACAATGATACCCACCCAAATTTCTTATCCTTGTCATTTTAATGACTAGACAATAGATAATTTAAAAATAAGTTAAAGACTAAAATCTAAACTAAAAACCAACTTCCTATTATTATAAATATTAAATGCAACAAAAAATAAAAGAAATTAAATCTAGATTGAAAAGAAACAAATATAAATAAAAAAGCAACTTCCCATTATTATTATTATTATTATTATTTGATCGGTAAAAGGCCGGAGCTAGAATATTTTATTGGATTATTAAAAAAATTACATTCTCCGCTTAGTGTAGGCACTGGTAGGAAAGGGCGGAGACGAGAAAACCTCCGGCCTTGCCCGAGACATAGGTCCAGTTAAATAATGACTACAACTCAACAGTATTTATGATTACATCATGACCATTTGAATCTATCTTTCTAAACTAAACATACACCTGTAGATCCAGATGATTTTCTCTCCCTTATCACATTTTGTAGCGATGGTTTTCCCCTGTGGGACTACTCCTATTAACATTCTGCCATCACTTTCGTTGATACCTTTCCTTAGTTATCTTGACACCTAGAATTTTTGCTATCTCTATTACCTTCAAGATACTCCAACATTGCCCTACAAAAAACCACTTCATGAATTGTTAGCCAATATATGTAAACATACAACTTTCAGATAACATGGCTTGCCTAACATTTTCCACAACTGCTACTACAACCATGGTATCATTTATATTGAGACAACACATAAATATGTTGACTACAAGATGAAAGATTACCCAAGTTACAATAACACTATGGGAAGTAACCCTACAAAGATCATTAACACAACCTATTATCTTCAGGCTATCATCTTTTATATAATTCAGTCAAACAGAGCATGGACCTGAGAGGAGAGGAAAATCTATCCTCCTAAAAGAGCTTAAAAATCCTATTTTATTTTCATTAACATATTCCTTTTCCTTCCCACCAGCTTGTTTGAGTCCCCAGGAAAGATTTTTTAAAACAACTACTCACCCTTATACCAGAACTAAGCATCATTGAAAGCAGGAAAGATAATCATATAAATTGATATTCAAAATTAGCCAGAAATTCATCATGAGATATGTCTGATAGTTTTTATTAAAAATGAGTCTCAGTCCCAAGCCTTTCAAACCAATCTCAGAGAATTAATAATAGTAGTAGCCAACCCCATCTACCTCTGCCTATACATATAGATACATTTGCATATATCTATATGCATACATATGTATTTAGGCATATATAAAAGGAAGGAGCTATGGCTCACCGCAGAAAGTCATCATTTGAAAATAACTGTAGGGAACTATGTTTTCACAAAATTATCCTCTTAACCCAAAAGCGGAACCTATTAAATCATGCAAAATTTCTAAAGATGCAACCAATTCAGAGAAGTCAGTGAAATAAAGAAAACCATCTTGCTAGAGATAGAAATAACATATCTAAGCTAGATAAATATTAACCAAAAGCACCCAAATGTCTGTATAACTTATTTCAAAACTATACTTGTTTAAAATTTTTTAAGTATCATGGTAAACCATTCAGAACCACGAGTAATGATAAAGTAAACTAGAAAGAAACACAAAAAATATCCTGCCATTAGGGATCACTTCTTAGGACTTGGGAGAGGCCCAACACCTTCTCGACCGCTCCTTGCTTTATGCCATCCCTGAGCTCGCAGAAAGATCATCTAGGCTATAGGCAGGGCCGAAAGGGATCTTTATATCATCAGGAACAACTTCAATGTTTTCTGCCTCAAGATAGTTGGCCAACCACCTATTACACGATGATTTTCTAACATGCAAAAGCCACATAAGAAAGGAAAAATTCCTTTTCCTTATCGGATTGTAGGCCGCAAAGGCAGCCTCATCTTCAATTTCCAAGATTGGAAATCTAGGCACCGGGTTGTTTTTCCATATGAGTCTATCATAGTTGCGGGGCTTAGGAACAATTAACTCCTCATCCACGTTGAAGACCACCCTCTCCAGTTCACCCAACAGTTCCTTCTTAAAGACGCTTCTACATAATTTCACCACCACCTCCTTTTCCCTCTCACAGTGCAAGGCCACTGCTAAGAACATTGCCGCTATATCAGAATTAGCCCTAGTGCGGTCCTCATTCTTAATATACTCCTCCCCTAGTATTTTCTTGACTGCCCAAATAACCAGGACATTTGGGAAGACTAGAATGCCTTTCAGTCTGTCTTCGTTGATATCCCCTGTAAATTCCATTTGACGCTTAAGCCCTACAAACCTTAGTGGAGTATCCATAATTAGCTTAACTTTCTCAGATAACCAACTGCTTTACAAACAAAGCCATTACTTATATTAATCGTGTTTTGAAAGGCGCCATAAAATACAACTCAACTATCTCAGTAAAGGACCGATTTGAACGCTTAAGAGTGTCAGAGGAGTAGGAATGAAGGGGTCACGATGTAGGGAAAGTGGAGACAAACGATCTCCAAGATCAAGGTAATTAATACCGCCACCGTTAGCTGAGCGAGCTACTTAGTTATAGGTAGCGTATGCGGCAAGGAAGGTCACATCATCGACTCTGAGTGTGTCGCCAAAAGAGGATTTGATTTGAGTAGAAGAGAGGCTATGCTCAAGAACTTATAGATTAATATTTGTATAATTATACAAATGTGCTAACAAGTCAAAGACAATATAAATATGCCTATAAGCTTTTAACTCTTCCTACAAGTTTGCATATATATATATATACACACACATATATGTCATCATATTCATCATTGTAAATGAAAATATCAATTATGCATATTTGTATTTATTATATATGTATATTAATATATATACACCCATACATATACATATATATATTTATATGTATATATATATACACACACACACACACATATACAAATGATTCACTGTGCATTTATCCCCAAATACGACAAATATCCACAATCAAAAAATAAAGAAGAAGGCCATGCTCAAATATCTAGCTTATCCCTGTTCATACACAAAATTGAGACTAAGCAGAGATCTCTGAGATGGATTTGGGATGGTCATCTAGAAAACAAACAATTTTCCTCTACTATTTGAAGTCTAGCCCTTACCTTCTGACACTAACTTACCAACCTTCATTTTGAGGGGGTAGTCTTAGGACAAAATGAAGGGCCCTATCTTAACTTAGAAATCGCCCATCAACCCCTGCATTGGCTAATTCATCCGTCATAGAGTTACCTTCTCTGCAGATATGATTGAAGGTTGTTTTCTTGAATACCTTAAGAAGACTTAGAGCCCTTGATAAAATTACATTTAGTTTCCAATTAGGGAGAAAACCTTTTCTAAGGCCATTGATAATAATAGCTAAGTCCCCGTCTATTGTAAGCTTACTAATACCCATGTTTTGACATAAGAGGAGGCCTTCAACTAAAGCTAAAATTTTTGCTTTATTATTGGATTCAATACCTTTAGGCTTGGCCAACTTGGCTAATTCCCTACCAACATCATCATGCAGACAACATCCTATCCCTATAGGACCCAAATTCCCATGAGAAGATCCATCGAAGTTGAGCTTAGCCCACCCTATTTTTGGGACCTGCCATTTGCAAGCTTCTCTTAACTCCTTTTTATTGGAGTTGCTCACTCCTAAAAATGGAGGAATCTTCAGACCTGACCATCTGCCTCTCATTTTCTCATCCCAGTATGTCATCTCAGAAAGTTTACTAGAAAATTTAGATGTCCTTCCATTAAGAGTTTCTACTACTAAGGCCTCAATTTTATTCACTAGTTGGAGCCATTCCATTTTTCTCTCCTTAAAGAGTCTCCTATTGCGTTCCTTCCAAAGTTCCCAAATTACCAAAGAAGGCGCCAATTTCCATAGACCTCCAAAGAGGGAACGTTGATGAAGAATGGGCCATGCCTGAAACATACCTAGAATGGAATTATGGAAAGTTGAGCTCCATCCTAATTTGTTACATAACCATAACCAACATTTGGAGGCATAATTACAATTTAGGAGGATATGATCCTTATCTTCTTCTGCCTTTTCACATAAAGGGCATCTACTGGGACCCTCAAAGCCCATTTTTCCTGAATCTATCCGTAGTAAGAATCTATTTTGGAGAGAAAACCACAAGAACAGCCCTGCCTTTGGCAAACACATCTTGTCCCAACACAAGACTAAGGGGACAAAAAAGCATAAGGAGAGTTGCTGACTAAGAAGGAGACTATAACCATCTTTAGAGGTGTATTCTCTTGATTTCGATCCATCCCAAACAAGAGTATCTAACCCCAAGCTTAAGGAGACCATTCTATTCTTAAGGATGTCATGAAGCTCCTGTTTGTCCATTTTTGGGACATTCACATGATCTAGAGATTTCCACTCCCAACCCTTAGCTAGGTCCTTGTCATTTGGCGTTATGTAGTCCCTGACATGCCTACCCCATGTGGATTCTAGCACTACTCTAGAAGTCTCTAGATTAGCATTCTTATGTAGTGCCTTAAATCCTTCCCAAGAATCCTTCCAAAAAAGGGCTTCCTCACCATTACCCAAGTTCCAAGATAATTTATCTAAGATTATTTTCTTGCAATCCAACATTAAGTTCCAAATGCGAGATCCTTTCAGAGGAGAAATTTCCCTAAAGAGGCTAGTATGGTCCCTATCACTAAGATATTTGTTGAATAAGATCTGAGCCCATTTGAGGTGGGGGGATCTAAACATTATCTAGACTAATTTTTCCCCTAGCGCTCTACTCTGGTCCTTAATATTCTTAATCCCTATACCACCTTCTAACTTTGGCCTGCAAATCTTATCCCAAGCCATGAGGGAGATCTTCCTCTTATCCCCGATACCCTCCCCCCCAAAAAGACCTTAGATGTTTACTCAATTCTTCCTTTTTGGACTGTGGAAGGTTAATACATGATAATTAATAGATTGGCATTAATGCCAAAAATGATTTAACCATAGTCACTCTGCCTGCAGAGGATAGCCACTTGCCCTTCCAGGTTGCTACCTTCTTCTTAATCCTATTTATCACTAAATCCCACAGCTTTGAAGATCCATTGCCCTTATCAAAGGGCATACCTAGATATTTGCAAGGGAGCCTACCCATATTAAAATTCAAAACTTTGCAGATGTCTTTTTGTAAGCATTCCTTAGTGTTAAAAAATAAGACTTCAGATTTAGTTGGGTTAATTTCTTGTCCAGAAGCCTTAGAGTAAGAATCTAGGATTTGCTTATAAGCTCTCGCTTCTCCTATATCACCGAGCCCATATAGCATAGTATCATCCACAAATTGTTGGTGTGTAGTAGGATCTAAGTTGCTAGTAATTCTAATTCCCAAGATCTGACTGCTTTCCCTTGCTCAAGATATAACTCTACCCAGTGATTTTGCCATGAGGATGAAAAGGAAAGGGGATAAAGGATCTCCTTGTCTTAGACCCTTGGAAGAGCTAAAAATTCCTTTTGGAGTACCATTAACTAACACTGAGAATTTAGGTGTCAAAATGCATTCAAATATCAAGTTAATTCAAGAAGAGGGGAGCCCAAAGGCTTCTAGGCATTTGCACAAGAATCTCCAGTCCACCTTGTCGTAGGCTTTTCTAATGTCTAGTTTTATGAGCATGCTAGGGATTCTTCTAGACATAATGTATGGCTTCCTGTGCTATAATAACCCCATCATAAATAGACCTTCTAGGAACAAAACCCATTTGTTCCTCACTAATCAAAAGAGGAAGGACTTTCTGAAGCCTATTAGCTAAGGTCTTAGTAACAAGCTTATAGATGGTGTTACACAGTGCAATTGGTCTGAACTCATCAAAATATTCAGGATTTTCCTTCTTCGAGATGAGGGCCAAGAAAGTATTATTGATTTCTTTGAGAATATTACTTGAATTCCTCATACCCTCAAGAGAACCCGTCACCTTCTCCCCTATGAAGGGCCAACACTTTTGAAAAAAGATAGTCGGAAAGCCATTTGGACCAGGGGATTTATCTAGATTCATCTACATTAGAGCTGCTTCTACTTCTGATAAAGAGAATTTTGCAGTCAGACCATAAGTTTGTTCCTTACTTAGTAATTTGGGTATAACTTTTAGAAACTTGTCTTGGTCTTAGCGATGAGGACTCAATTCTATGTCGAGAATTTTGGAAAAAAATCTACTGCCTCCCTGGAGATGAGCTTAGGATCTTCCACCTCAGAGCCATTACTGATCTTAATCTTAGAGATTCTGTTAATCACTCTCTTAAGTTTGACACTATTGTGAAAGAATTTAGTGTTCTTATCCCCCTCATCCAACCACGTTTCCCTGGATTTTTTTTTCCAAAAGACCTCCTCTTTTGCAAAAATGTTTTCTTGTTCAAGAAGAAGTTTCTTTTCTATGAGAAACAAAGCTTCATCCATCCCTTTCAACATGATAGCTTCGTTTACTTCCACTAACTTTGCTTCCACTTGTGCCTTATTGTCAAATATATTCCCAAAGTGTTCCCTATTCCATAGTATTAGCTTCTACCTAATTATCTTAAGCTTATTGACTACCTTAAAGATCTTGGACCTAGAGACCTCTGCCTCCTTCCACCGTTCCTATAAAAGCCTAAGAATATTATCATCTTTCAACCACATCTGTTCGAATTTGAAAGGACATCTTCTCAGTCTTGAATCCACAAGAATGTTATGTTGAATCAGAAAATGGTCCGAGCCCGAGAAGGGTAAGATTGAGGCTTCTAAGGTATAAGGAAAGTTAATGAGTCTGCATGATAAAAATAACCTATCTAATTTTTCTACGATATTACTAAAACCTAACCTTCTGTTATTCTAGGTAAGGCATCCTTAACCATGTTAATCTCTACCAAGCCATTGTGATGGATCCAATCTACAAAATCTAAATAAGCTCTAGAGGTTTTTCCTTTGCCTCCTCATTTCTCAGATTGATTAATAATAGCATTGAAGTCACCTCCTATGATGCAAGTCTATTCTTGGGTACTACTTATGTATTCCTCAATTTCCTTCCAAACCCTTCTTTTGTCCTCATTTTGTGTCTGTCCATAAACATTAATAATGAGAAAACTTCCTATTATTATTGTTGATTAAATGCAAAAAAAATTATATTTTTAAATCTAGATTTAAAAGAAACTTCTAATTTAAAAAAATTATGTTTTTAAATTTAGATTTTAAAGGTTTTTTTTTTCATGTAAATCATTTCATATTCTAAAATAAGACTAAATTATAAAAATTATATTTTTAAATCTAAATTTAAAAGAAACTTTGATATTTTTTTTTGCATGCAAATCATTTCATTTTTTAAAATAAGACTAAGTCTTTTTTTTTTTTTGATAGGTAATGGGTCGAAGCCGATAAGGTGTACATACCCTACCCCCTTTGTGGGATTTGAACTCATGACCTTTATTTCAAGAGCACAAGTTCTCCACCACTAAGCCAACTGAAGTTGTACCAAATAAGACTAAATTTTTATAAATATTAACCATATGAAATTAATTAATCTATGATAAAAGTAAAGATTTTTTAAATTTGATATCTCTTCGCGCCTTCGACATAAATTTTATTTATAAAATATAGGTATGCTAGTATGATTATATTACATAGAAGCGAACTAAAGTTTAAACAAGAACTCCTCTATGGAAGGTTAGGATCACAAGTACTTTATGGCATGAGAATAAATAGGAGGATGAAACTCAAAAAATATTTTTTAGATTCAAAAGCTAAAAATAACAATGGTATATCAGATATGTAAATTAAAATTTAATGTGATAGCTAATGTTTGGTATGATGGGAAAAATGAGATAAAAATGAAACTTAATTTCTAAAAATAAGATTAATATTATAAAAGGAACCAAAACCTAGCAATATCTATAACAAGATAATGTAATTAGAAAAATGCAAAAAAAACCTTAAATAAGTGAAAGTATTAAGATTAAAGAAAAACCTTAGGGTGGTGCTTGATCAAAGGGCTTAAAAAAAAGTGTAAATAAAAAAATATTCCTTTAAAAGTATAATCTAGCTTAATTCAATCATATGTATACCACTCAACATATAATTCAACATCAACAACTATATGATAGTTTTGCGAGTGATTATTTAAATAATTAATACTAAGAGAGAAAATTAAATGTAAATCATAATATTTTTTTTATCTTTTTGTATGAATGAAGAAACATTAAAATTTATCGTTTAGGCAAAAAAAAAAAAGATACCTGGATCTAGGTAAAAGCACCAAGTTTTGTCAGCGTTTTGAACATGTTATATATTTTTTGATAGTTTTAACTCAACATATTTCTTATTGAATATATAAATATAGCATCATGTATCACTTATTTGGTGGACACTTTGCTTCTTTGCTTTGATCAAACTCCTAAAATATATAACTATTAAATACGAAGAAAATCAAAAGTTTTGTCTTAATATATTTTTTTTGTTAATGGAGGGCGATGAGGATTAACAAGTAAAATGACATAGTAATTTTATAAGGAATACATCCATCATATTTTTTTAATTCATGTTGATAATATGTTTTTTTTTCTACTTTTTATTTTATGTAAAACATAGTTGTATTTTATTTTTTAAGTCTAAGAAATTTATATGATAATATAATTTTAATATAAAATAGCTAGTTTTTAGTTTTTAATAAAATTTTAAATATAACTTTTAATATTTTTTGGATGCATATTAGATTTTTTCAAGGAACCCTCATTTGAGATATTACTGTAAGGACTCTATTTCATCATTTATCTTGTGCTCCATATGCTTGAGTTCATGGAAACATCTAGCTCACATACCCACTCTATTAATTCATCTTTCTTTAAATATTTAATGAATGAGGGTTAGTTCTCTTTATAATAACTAACAAATATGTAAGTCTTAATTTTATGGTATCCTCCTCTTACAAATTATACATTATAGATTCAGTCCTATTAAATACATCCAACTTGCCACAATATCTTGAACCTTTTTAATCAGATTCTTTAGACATGTCTAGGTCTAGCATGCCAAGTGCACATATATGGTTTACAATAAAAAATATCTTTATATTATTTATAGTAATATATCATTATAATAATCTTAGTTAGTACAAGTAATTAGAGATCAATATAAAAAATATAAAAAACCCAAGACACTTGATAGCCTTGATTATAATGCCTACATTATCCACCATGAATGTATTGAGTCTCTATTTAATGTTCTACAAGTAGTCTCATTGGAAAATAATATAAATTTGATATATAATATTAGATGTTGAAGACCTAGAAAAAATGAAATCATGCAAGAAACTTACCTTATATGCTTCTAACAAAATGCAAGTAATGTGCACAACTAAGATTTAATAAGCCATGTGATCCAATGGGTCAATATAGCATCTTATATAAGTGCACACATTTTGAATGAACTAAAACTAATAGATTGTAAATTCACGCCACATGCAAAATCTATGATCAATGTGTTGTTGTTAATGTATTCAAGCATTCTTTGAATTTGATTTTGAATTTAGATTTTAAAAACAAATATAATATATTCCTCTTTTAGAACCAACATACTAATTCCTGATATGTGAATCACTTGTTAGGGTTAGTCAATGATCATTGTTGCATGAATGAAGCATCATTATTATCAAACACATACCTTCACAACTTGAGCTTTCTCTACATTTGCAATATCATTCATGATAAGAAATGGTCCCTAGATGTTTATCTCTTTGTCATAATTGATTTTTCATGCACTAGTTCCCTATGTTTTTTATTTATTTCATAGCCAAGCAACTTAAGGATAAACAAGGACTCCAAGAATTCATGTAATTTTTTGTTAGCACATATTGAGTAAGGGAGAACCATGTTCCCAAAAGTGCACAAGTATCTTGATCATGGCAAAGTTTTCTCACCTTGTCCATATGTTAAAACTACCAGTACTGTAGAAATATGTGGTTTGTACTATGAACCATGACTCATATGTTGAAGTGACATGTATAACCACATCTTGTATGTCGATAGCTAGGTCTACTACCTTTCCTTGACTTGAGAATTAAGAAATGATCTATATGTGCAATGATTTATATTAAATAAATAAAAAATAGTGCAAGCCACAATTTTAATTATCAAGTTTGGACTTAACCAATGGTTCTTAAAATGTTGTATTCCAAATAACTATTAATATGTTTCTATAATAAATTTAGGAAGTTTATTACTATCATGATTCTTGTGGAAGTTGAGTAGGTGGGACTCACTCATGCTTTCTCCCTCTATAAAATATTTTAGTCTATCAACCTCAATCTATGTTGAAAATAAAGGTAAGAATGGATGGAGATACATCTCTCATAAAAGGTATTTATAATATAACTTTATATTAGGGGATGCCAAATAGATTTATTTATTATATGATACTAATTGACATCCATATAATTTATAGTTAGCATTTGATAATGCTTGGACTAACATCATTTGATGTGAATGACATGATGTTTGGATTGTAAATATAAATATTTCATGACATGATATTTGTGTTATTATGGATTATTATTATAATTTATGCTATGAGAATTTTATCATAAACATCCACATTTGATATGACTATTATGGTACTTTTTTTCTATCAATAACTAATAAGGAATTTATTGACATGCAATTTGGTTATATTTTTAGTAACTAATTAAAATTTTGATATACTCATATAATGTTAGATTTAGTGCCTTTAATTGATAATAACAATGCAACTATTTAGTTTGAACTTACTTTAAAGCTTAAAAATACTTTTTATAAGATTACTATTGTGTTTATGCATATACCACATCTAGTACAATATAGCTCTATATGTTTCAACGACCTTTCAAATTTGAACATCTCCTTGTTAATTACCATCCATATTAAGTGTTAAGGCTTGATCTAATTATTAGGATATTACTGATTTTCTATCTTATCTTTCCAATAGTTTGGATTTGATAAATTTCTAATAATAATAATAATAAGGTTGATTATAATAAAAACAGTATTTATTATTACCTAATTAACAATCACTACACAACTATGTTGTATAAAGAAGCTAGTTTTATGTTAGGAGGAAGGAGAGTATATATGGAAGAAAATTAATATAATAAGGATATGTGTTATCTATGTCACACTCATGGATTTAGAGTAGGATGACCAAACCTTAAAGGATGAATGCTTGGATTGAAACTCTTTAAAATTGATCAAATAATTGATTTCTTCAAGGATTATTAAATTATATGGGTGCAATGATATATGGATAATTCAAGTTGATTCACATATAGATTATTGTTCCTCAGTGTTACAATCATACATAAAAAAGTCATTTAGAGTTATTTTTATCTAACATCGATCAATATTAGAGTTTTTCTCCCAACATTGATAAAAAATAGAATTTTAAAAGAGATTTTATCATGTGAGTTTAATTGGGATTATTTTTCTTGGGTTGCTTGCATAGAGATAGACATTATATATGGAAAAGAACCATTTTTATATATTTTTCAAGCAATGTTAAATAAAAACTAATTGCTAAAGAACTAGAACATGAATTGATAATCATATAATAAAATACATGATTACAATCTATTTTTAAGTATTGGTTATGTTATGTATGTAAAATAATTCAGGCATTCTAGTAAATGAATGTGCCATTTATGTCCTCAACTTAAAGATTCATTATTGCAACACTTATATGTGTCTAATTGCTACTTCCAATAACAAGGTATGAACTTAGCTGAACAAGATTCCTACATAATTCTTTAGTGTTCATAATCAAAACATCATTCTATTCTATTTGGCATTCACATTATCCATTGTGTTTAATATATGTATGAGAGCCTTTAGGAATGAGATAAGAGTTAGTATTTTGGGTTTGCAAACAAGTTTTCAAACTCCTGTTCTACAAATAAATGGAGAGTAACTTGAAATTAAAAGATAGAAAACCAGTCCAAATTCAACAACACAAGAGGAAACACATTTTAAGAGCGAAGCGCTGGTGCCCGCATATCAGTAACCTGGCATCATGGGCACTTGAAAACTGATGCTTACAAAAGAGAAACAGATCCACACTAGACTGAGAGACTACTATTTATTTAAGCCAAGCACACAAATCTCACACTAAAAGTCCGTGTGATTAGGATGCAGAGAAAGGGGAATTGGTGTGATTAAGAGTGAGGAAGGAAGAGGAGGAAGACATGGACCAGGTGATGTGAAGATCATCTCCCTGACGATCAGTGGGCACGCCAAGGGCTTTCCAGACGGCAACAGAGGCATCCACAATGTTGTTACGACATGGCGGCTGATAACCGTACTCATCGTCACATCCATGCATGGAGTCGCACTCGTCCACCACTTTGGCCATCACGCTCCTCCCGTTCCCGCTTATTTTTATCATCTTCCCGCACCGGCTTTTGCCGTGGAACCACCCGGTGGAAAGCGCCACTACACGCTCTGTGTTGGCGTGGTACTTGTCATCGCAGCTTGAAGGGCCGCCTCCATCTCCGCCCTCTGAAAAGTCGTTGAGAGTGAGTATTCCGGGGGTTTTGGAGAAGACGGAGGGAGAGCAGTCGCAGATGGGGTAAGTCTTGGAGGAACTGCAGCACTCCGCTCCTGTGTCGGTGTTACAGGCATCCTTTGAAGGAGGGTTTTCTCCGTTCATACTCCCCTTCGATTTGCAATCGCCGCCGCCGCCGCCGCCGCCACAAATGTTGCTTCCCACGTCGGGGTCGTCATTTCATGCGCCGTTGTGCAAACCAACTGACCGGAGCAGTCGTTCAGCGTTTCACAACTTTGCCCACATCCTTCCCCATCGTCCCCATTTGCATTTGCTTGGAGTATCGCTAACGATATGCAAACCAGAACGAAAACCAAAGTATTTCTCGTCATGTTTGAGATGTGGGAAAAGCATGGCGGATTGCAGGCTTTTATAGCCCTTACTTGCCCTTTGCTACGTCAGCTAGAGAATCTATGCTGACGCTCAACACCCGACTTGCGACTTTTTTTTTTAATGTTTTCTTCTCGTTTCTCCATGCTCGGATCGTTTAAGAACAGCGCTAACGTTCTGATTCGTATTTTTAAACGGACAAACATAAATTTATTTTGCATGCGTGTAGGTCCGTATTAAAACCTGGTTCAGCTGTTATCTGGTTTACCTACTCTAATAATCATGGCGCTCTTTAAGAATCTGAAATATTTAAATTATTTTCCTGCTGCCTCCCGACAACCCATAGTTAAATTATTTTCCTGTCAAGTCCCGACAATCGATCAATTGTTTCTTTGATATATTTAATCTCTTTGAGTTCATTAAAATAAAGATCATTTGGGTATGTGATATATTTAATCTCTTTGAGTGCATCCTATGATTTGAGTGGAGATGCATCTAGGTTGGTGTTTGCTGTTGGATTTTTTAAAATCCATGAGGTTTTATGTAGATTTCAATTTATGTTATTTGTTTAAGATGATGTAGGGGAAGTGTATTAGTAATCATTATAGTTAATTTTGTGTTTCTATAAATTTTAAACGGTACATCGAATTTTGACAATTTTTTTGGTTCTCTCATGCTACTTATAGTCATAGTTTTGGATTTTGGGTAGTAATGATGTAATCTATGGGATCCATTATGCATACAAGGGTCAAAAAGTACACATTTCAAAGTGTCACGCTATACTTGCTTAAAGATGCCCCAATAATTGTGTGTTTAAAATTGCCAATACTTATGCACAAATGTCCTAGTAATTGTGTGCTATGGATACCAATAATGGTGCACAATGGGCAAATTATGGTCCAAAAATGCTAAAAAATGGGTGGCTATTGGTACATGTGAAATTTATTAACAAACTTTTAGTTTTGTCTTTTTTGGATTCTTTAAAGTTAGTAATTGGGGGTTGAGTGTGCAAGGAGTGAACGATTATTGGAACATGGGCAGAAATTGGCGCTCTTCCCCTAATAGTGTAAAGGAAAACATGCTTATTCAAGGCCAATATAATTATATGCATATAATTTAGTATTTATCAATTTAGTTTAAATATTTGGTAGTTGTGAGAATTTTATTGGTTTTAAATTGAATGTTAAGTTAAAAAAACTATTCTTATGTTGATCAAGGTTCTTAATATTATACATAATAAAGGAAGAAAATTCTAATGAAAACACTAAAATATGTTGTTTTGACTTAGACAGGGAAACAATTTGATTTTGTTTCTAATTTTAGAAATTGTATAGGTTTGTAAACTTTTTGTAACCAAAATCTTGATTCTAGTTTGTTTCCACAAGTGTAGATTTGTCTTACAAGGTGCATACATCACCTCTTTAAGTGTGCACTCCTACCTTTTAAATATAGTTATTCAAATGTCCATAACAAGTAGTTTTAATAAAAAAATAAGAGAGATCACTGGATCACAAGGGTCATGCTCTCCTTGGCTGATCCCCTTGATAGAATCAACTATATAGTCATTGGCATAATGTCCTCTTTTAATTATTTAATAATTTGTGGGCCTAAGAACCCATTCTCACTTTTTGTGTTGGGTTAAGGGGTTAGTGTTAGGGAAATCATTTTAATATGAGGGCATAAATTAAGAATTTCTTGAATAAATTCAACAAACTAGAAAAAATAAATAATATGGTATTATAGAATTCCAAATATGGGTCATGGGATTCCATGAGGATGGAGTTATGAACCTTCAAGACACATGATATAAGCTTCATGATAGATTATATTAGGAATCCATACTGTGAGGTCATTGCTGGGATGCATTACAAATTGATATTTAATGGGATGTTAGTATTGAATTTATGGAGGAGCATATACAAGATTTTATGAAAATTCTAAGTGATTGTAAAAGAGGTATCTTTGACCAACCCCCCAAAAAACTATGATGGAGTTGTGGAATTGTTTATGGGGCCTATTTTGAGGGAAGTGTGTACATATAAATATGAGCATACATAAGAACTAATTAAAACACTATAAATCAACTAATTAAACTCACAAATATGAAACACTCAAATTAAGATAAAGGAAGCAAAATCACAATGAATGTAATATAAAAATATCTTCACCCAAATCTCCTTGTTGCATTAAGCATGTAATGGTTATGTACAAAGATTGATGTTGGATAGAAAAGGATGTCAAGTGCTTCAAATGTTAGCATAACATTACATTCAAGAGTTGGATGTCAAATGCCTTGTGAAGGCATCAATTTATAGATTTTTAGGAGGATAAATGGAAGGACAAGATGGATTAGAGAGATCAAGGGGTCTTATTTCTTGAGATGCTTGGATGCATGAGAAGCCTCCAAGTGGAATGCTTGGATTAGAGGTTAAAGGGTTTCCTAAGATTCAAGGGGAATCAAGGGTGGAGATTTAGCTTGGCAAAAGTGGATGATGGGGATACAAAGTAACTATTTAGATGGATGTAGAGATCTTGCCTCATGATCCCAAGTACTGCAAATGTACATGTTGAATGAGACGTGCTAACTTGGATACTTGAGCATATAATGCCTTGGTTAATCATTATTAGGCACATGTGAATGATTAAGGAGAATAAATCATTTAATTTAATTAACTAATGAAGGACATAAAATAGTTGAATTAAATAAATATTAGATTTTTTTTTGAATGGGTGAGATGGGCCGAGATAAGTCATTTTTCATATTTATTTATCTCAGATTGAATTATAGAAAGGGTGGTATGCTAATTAATACTAGGAATAGGGTTAGGTGAATAGTAATGAATAATTTTTTAATTAAATAATAAAATATTATTTAATTAGCAATAGGATAGAAATTAGATAATTAACCAAATAATAAGAACTTATTCAATCGATTATAAAGGAAATTATGAGTGATAATTTGGAATGATGATCAAATTTTATGTGCCAACATTTTTTTCCCATTTTGAAATGATGTTAAAATAACATTATTTTAAATAAAAACAAATCTCTTTTAGATGAAGAAGGGATGATAGAATGTTCTAATCAATTAAAAAAGAATAACTATGATGGTAGGATGATACCCTTTGAGAGGTTAGGAAAGTGAAAAAAAGCATGGACGAGCTCTGAAAAGATGAAATGGATAGATGAGGAAAAATAAGAATGAACAAAATAAAAAGAGAGAAAAATGGATGATAAATAAATAAATGAGAGTAGAAATGGTTATTTGAGGTGGGAGGTGAATACAGCTAGGGCTAGGGGGTGGAAAATAATTCATTTGCACCCTAGTATGCAATGATTGTGACTAAAAAGAGTATGAGAAACTAAAGAGGAATGAAGCATGTACTATTTTATGAGCATTTGTGGAGTCAATGGTTGATATTACAAGAATTGACTAGGCACTAGTATAATAGTCAGTATTAAAAATGTCTTCCATTTAGTGCATTTAGGTGTAATTAATGCACTTTAGAAGTTGGTGTAGACACCTAAATTTGATTAATTGAATTAATTGAATTTAGTTATCTCGATCACCTTTAAATAAATAATAATGTCTTATTTAATTAATTGGTAATCTTTCCTCTATCTAATTAATTTGATTAATTATGCTATAGTCCTCTTTTGATTAATTATTTGATAATCATGAATCAATTAATTAATTGAATTTTGACCCTTCTACTATTAAATATATCAAATTTTATAATTTGATTATTTAATTCATGTTGACTTTTTCCTCTCAAATTACCTCACAAAATTAATTAATTAAATTAATTAATTCCAGTTCTCCACATGTCTCCTAACTTTAACCCACATTTAATCCTTCTTCTAGCTTAACCTTTCTAGCTAACCATGGGTTTTAGTCAACCTTATCCCTTGCCATCACCACATGTGTGCACATTCCCAAAATATCTCAAATTCCCTAAAATATTCCAAATTTCCTAAAATTTGGGGAAAATATCTTTTAAAATTTCATAAAATTTAGGAAAATATCCCAAATTTCTTCGAACCTAGGAATATCTGGGAATTCAATGTGCAATGGATGGTCATCATAAAGTGGTTCTTCTACCAGTTGTTCAACAATCACTTGCCTTTGATAGCTTTTCTGTCAACATACTCAATATCAAATTTTCTCAAGATCATCACCCACTTTGCTAACCTTATTGTTAATGTTGCTTTGCTAAGAAGATATTTCAATGGATCTATTTTAGCTATCAAATTGACTGGGCAAGTCAGCATATAGTGTCATAGATTTTGGGATGCAAACAATACAACTATGCATGCTTTCTCAATTGGCAAGTAGTTGAGTTCGTATCCAACTAGAGTCCTACTAATATAATAGATGGCTTTTTCTTTCCCATATTCTTATTGTGCTAGTAGAGCTCCTAGCGATACATTAGTAGCTGATATATAAAGCAACAATAGCTTGCCTTCAATTGGTGACATTAACATAGGTGGAGTTATCAAATATTCCTTTATTTTGTTGAAGGCTTCTTCACATCTGTCATCCCATTTGAAAGGAACATTTTTATGCAATAGATGATTAAATGTATGACACCTATCTGCTGATTGAACAATGAAACTTATGATTCATTGGAGTCTTCCTTGAAGAGAACTTAGTTGACTAATAATTTTAGGTGATTCAATTTCCATGATTTCCTTTAATTTAGCCAAGTCCACTTCTATCTCTCATGCTAAAACAATATATCCCAGAAGCCTACCAGATGTGACTCCAAAAGTGCACTTCTTTGGATTTAGCCATAGCTTGTATTTTTCCAATCGATCAAAGATGTTACCCAGGTTTTTAGATATGCTTCTCTAGTGTATGATTTTGCCAATAAGTCTTCAACATAATCTTCCATAAAGTTGTGCATCATATCATGGAAAATTGTTTTCATCACTCTCTGATATGTAGCCCCTGCATTATTGAGTCCAAAATGCATTACATTCTAGTAGAAAGTACCCCAAGGGCATGTGAAAGCCGTCTTCTCCTGATCTTCAGGTGCCATTTTGATTTGATTATACCTTGAGAAACCATCCATTAAGGAAAACATGACGTGTCTAGTTATTAATTCCACAATGGTATCAATGTATGGTAAAGGAAAGTCATCCTTTGGACACATTTTATTGAGATCTCTAAAGTCTGTACATACCCTGATACTTTTGTTTGTCTTGGAAACATGAACTATATTTGATACCCACTCTGGATATGCTACAAGCCTGATAAACCCCATATCTAGTAGTTTCTTCAATTCTATTTTGACAAGGCTATGTGAGGATGCATCTTTCTCAACTCATTTTGTACCAGTTTAGCCCCTGGAGAGCCATTTAGATGATTCATTAAAAGATATAGATCTATCCATGGCATGTCTGCATATGACCATGAAAAGTTTATTTGTCTCTGCTTGAAAACTTTAATGTAATTATGCTTTTCTTTCTCTAATAATGGTGTTGGTGGGTGTAAAATATTGGGATTGTCTGATGTAACAACTTTGATTGCTTCCATTGGCTTAATCAATATAGAATATATTTCCTGATAATATTCAAGAAGAGTGTCAAATCTCCCATCCTCTAGCACCTCAAGGAGGTGTTCACCATTGGATATATCCTTTCTTTTTACTTTTTCTTGATCTAATGTTGCCATTAAATGGTTTTTAACATTACACTTGATATTTATTTTTTTATTTTCACTTTTTCTACTGAGAGATTTGGCACCCCCTCGACTAGAAGATGCGTTATTGGGTTCACTGGTGAAATTTGTTTTAGGTTCCACTGCATTGAGATATAGGGCAATGTCATGATCATTAGGAAAGGTATCTATTTCAATGGGTCCATCATTTTCCCAATCAATAAATTCGGGTTGCACCAAAGGTAAAGTAGATCATTAGATTGTGTTGTGTCAAAGGCATTAAAGGTCATAATGGAGATATCAAATTCTTTGATGATTTTTTCTAGGTCCAGGATATTACCCTCCTCAGGATGACCTCTCATAAGTAGTTCATGATTGTCCTTGATGGAGTCAAAATTGATAGATTGTGACTCTAATTCAAGTGGAATATATTCTGATGTTTGTCCTTCATACGAGTGAACTACATAGATGTCAACATCTTTTGCATAACATGAGCCTTCAAAAGATTGTGTGGAATGATATGTATCCCATTCCCACTCATTTAATCCGTTTCACTAGAAGCTTGTAATCTAAGGATTTGTTCATAGAGATTGTGAGTAGCTTCTTGCCTCTTTATAGCAAGTTCTTCTAGTCTTCTTTCCTCCACCTCTTCCTACTGCTTGCAAGCTGCTTCTTCTTCCTGTTGTTTGCGAGTGGCTTCTTCTTCCCTCTTAATGACAAGATCTTCCTGTCTTCGCCCATTTTCCTCTTCTTATTGAGAAGGAGGTCCTATGGGCTCTAGGATACCTTCTTTTCTTTTGCCTACAGGGCCCTTACCTTGATACCCCATTTTTTGCATTATATCATACCCTTTTCCAAACTACTCAATTAGGATGCTAACATTGCTAAGCTCTGGTTGAACTTCTTCTTCATCTTTGTATAACCATTGTAAAACATCTTTATCCTTAGTTTCCTCAGCTAGCATTCCTTCTTTGACAAATGATCCGTCAAGTATTTTAAGTGGTTTTGAGTTTGGTTGTTGTTTTGATGCCAATGGCTTTCCATATGATTTTGGCATGGTAAATCTGGTAATGAATATTCTCCTACCCCTTTGTCTTTCAGCTGCACCTTTTTCTCAAAACTTGCCAAGATTGAGGTAAATGCCTTCTCTTTGGGTGGTGCACTAGAAGAAGATGCTTCTATGTTGTGTGTTACAATAACTTCTTGCACTAGTTTCAAATTATTGGATATTGAAAAGGATTTGAGTTTGCTGAAATTATGATTTCTTGTCCATTGTAGGGAAACTTTAGGCATTGGTGATAAGTTGAAGGAATAACTTGCATGTCGTGGATCCATGACCTGCCTAGGAGTATATTGTAAGATAAATTCAGGTCCAAAATTTGACACACTGTATCTTTTACATAGGTCCTACTCTGATCGACAACATTACGATTCCTTTGGAGGAACACTTTCTTCATCATAAGCTTTTATTGTGATCTTTTTGTGAGGATCAACTGTATCTTTAGAATAACCTAAGGCATGAACAAGACTTAATGGAGAAATATTTAGGCCAACTCCTCCATCTATTAGGACACGTTTAATGTGCCTTTTATGGATGAGAACTTAAATATGCAAGGGAGCGTTGTGCAGATGTTGCAAAGACATGTCATCATCTCTAGTGAAGGATAGACAATGAGGCATTGTTAGGTGTCTCGCCATGAATTGGAATTGATCAACACCTAGGTCTTTGGGGACTATGGTATCTATTAGAGCTCTTTCTAAAATCTCTTTATGCGTGGGTGACATTTTTAAAAGCTCTAGTATTGATATTTTCTCAAGGGTATTCTGCAATTGGTCCACTATATTATACTATTTAGAGGTGGATGGTCTGTTGGTTGAAGGACCCAACAAAGTGACCTTATCTTTACTTCTTGTGATGGCATGTGCAGGTTTTGGTTGTTGCTTTTATTTGACTACAATAATGTTAACCACATTATCATATATATGAGCATAGTTCACTTTCTCTTTGCCTTTGTTACCCGATGGTGTCGAGGTCTCCCCCTTTTCGTAAATTGGTAATGGAGTTTTGAACGCAGTGTGTGATTCATTTATTGTATGCCCATCTACGGTTATAACTTCATTGTCTATCAAGTCTTGAATGCCATTTTTCAATCATTGACAATTGTTCATTTGATGTCCTTTACTTTGATGATAATCACAATAATGATTCTCATTCCACCATGCAGCTTTAACCTTTGGCTCAAAATATCTTACTTTTGGTAACACAATCAATTTATTGGCAAGGAGTGTTTTTAATGCCCATTCGAGCGGTTCACCGACATGTGTGATTTTTTTGTGAAAAGTAGTGAAAGGTGGTTTAAGTTTGCTATTATTTTGATTAACCACCGCTGCATGACTTGATAGATTGAATATGGTTGTTTTGGTTTTTAATTGTTAGCATCCACTATTCCATTAGTGACAATGTTCTTATTCCTGTTCCAAAACTTAGGTTTTTCATTTCTATTGTTAGTGTTGTTGGAAGAATTATCTCATTCTTTATAAAGTTTTAACACTCCTTTCTTAACCAAAGCTTCCTTGATCTTGATTTCATTTTCGATCATCTTGTCAAAACTTGATGGACATTGCAATTTAAGTCTATAGCTCATTTCCTCATTTAGATTGTCAATGAAAATGTCCATCTTTTCGTTATCAGGTATAGGACGAGGGTATCTTGCAAACAATCATCTCCACCTTTGTAAAAATATCATGAATAGTTCTCCATTTTTTTGTTTTGTATTACATATATCAAGCACAGTGATCTCATGTTGAATATTATAAGAATATTGAGAAACAAATTTATCCACCAATTCTGTGAACATTCTAATGCTAGGTGGAAGTTCAGAGAACCACTCCATGGCTTGTCCACTTAAATGCTTTGGGAATAATCTCATTAGATAAATGTCTTCATGGGAAAATTCCATGATCATTGTGAAAAATTCCCTCACATGATCCTGCAGATTAGTTCTACCATTATATTTATCAGACTTAGGGATTTCACAATTTGGGGGGAATGGTATCATATTCACATTTCTATCAAATGGATAAGGGAAAATATCTTGTAGTGAGTACTTCTTGGTAGTTCCTCTTTGCATATCTTGAATTTGTGTCTAAAGTACTTGTATCTATTGAGTGAGAGTTAAAAGGGAATTATCCGTATTGTTCCTTGTTTCATTGTCTCGCTTGTTTTGAATTCTTTCATTATGAGTTTGACTATTATCGTTTCAAGTCTCACTTGTTCTTTCACTTTGTTTCAATAGCATGACATCAAAGTCATGAGGCAACTTAACACCTTGATGTGCCAACATAAGGAAATATTTTTCTTTATTCATTTTGAAGACCTTTTTCATGAATTTACAAAATTTTGGATCTTGTTGCACTTCTTTGATTGTTTCTTCTATTATTTCCTCATCATTATCATCTTGATTGCAGGATCTATAGAAAGGATTTTCCTCAGCCACCATAGATTTTTGTTTTTATTTTTGCTATTTTAGTTTCCTCCTCTGATTTATAGTCAAAATTGGCATACAAGTGATTGAAGATGTTTAAGATTCGATCTCTATTTGAAGTGAAAGTTTAATATGATTCAACTAAGTCAAATGGGAAAGATATTATTGATAAAACTAAGTTGATATGATTTTAAAGCTCTTGTTTCTTGATTAAGGATGATAAATCCTGAAAATGAGACCGTGCTAAGAAATCAGATATCCAAGATTGATAACTATGCACTTATGATGTTTGATCTATGCTTTCAAAAGTGATTCACGTGTAAGGCTTATTTTTCTCACTTTCAAATCAATCTGACAGTGATGGGGAAGTAATCTACTCCAAAATGGGTATCCAAATCTATGATTATCTTTTTGAGAAAATTCCAATTCTACGCTTTGTCTGAGGTATAAAACTATCAATGCACTAAAACAGAGAGCTGAAACGCTAAACTATTCTACCAAAGCGCTACTCTGAACCATTGATACACTAATCTGGGTTTTAGGTTATGTTTTAGTGATATGGTTTTGATGTTGTGTTGATGTGCTAATTTGCCCTATTGATGTGCTAGTTTGGTCTACCAATGCGCTAGACTGCTTGTCTAATGCGCTAATGTTTACTGCCAATGCACTATTTAAATCTATCAATATGCTAATGTTTGAAAATGATACACTACTCTATGACAGTTATACACTATTCTGCTTTGCAAAGCTTGATGTGAAACAATTTGATAGTTTGATGTTGAGTTTTAGGTTAAATTTCACATGTCTCAATGGATGATAGTTTGATTTATGATCTGAAAACATAGAAGAGAAAAGCTAAACAATTGTCTTTGTCCTAGGATCTAAACACCAAGTGTATGTTCAAGGCTCAAAGTAAGCTTAAATTTCTACGGTTTTACATGAAGAAAACACTTCAAGGAGTTCTAGCTTTAGGAGGCGGATATAATGTGATAACTCAACCCACAACCTAGAATCTTCATGACGCAAGTGTAAACACCCTAAAGGGGGATGTCCACTTTTGTTGTTTTTGAGAGGTGGCAAATAGGGGCCTCCAGGACTAGAAGGATAACTTGATCACCCTCTTCTCGGAAGGCTACATGTAGCCTATACAAAGCCAAGGATTTTTTCCTCTCCTCCAAGGAGCCAAATGGTGAGTGTCTTGGGGGGAAAACATGCTATCCCCTTGCACTAAAATTATCGCACCAAGGTTTATAAAAGGTGGCTTCTAACTTAATGGTACTAGTAAGGGAATCGGTTTGACACATCAGGGTATAAACTCAATTAAGAGGTCTCCTAGCCTTGAAAACCATTGAGGTTTGATATACTCGATGGTACGGAAGAGAGCTATTCCCAAGCACTATTGTTGACCTCAATTTTCATTGAAATCACTTTTATTTTATAGTGGATTAGATAAACTTGACTTTAGCCCTTCCCACTTGGGTCATTCCTCTCTCACCCAACCTTCTGGGCTACTCGAGAGGGCAAGCCCACTAAAGATATTGCACTACTACAAATAAAAGATTTGATGACTCTGGTTTTCTGATCACCCAATGAAGGGGAGAGCATACTCACCTATCATCTCAAAAAAATAAGACATGATGTTTATTGATCCCCTCGTTAAACTATGTGCCTAAATTAAACAAAGAAGTGCAATACTCTAGTGGCTATAATCAACATTAGTAGTCTCAATTAAAAGTCTTTGACTGCATAAAGTTTCACAATTTTAGTCTTTGACATCAAAAAAGTACTTGCAAAACATAAAGGTGAAAATTAGTTTATGAAAATTGGAATTCTGCAAGCAGAACTGAAAACACTAAAGAAACTCATCTAAGCACTATTCTGAGCTAGTAAAACACTATTATGTGAAAGCATAGTGCTACTTTGTAAAATGAAAACGTTGATTTATGAAAGAAAAGCGCTAATATGGGAAACCAAAATGCTAATTTTGACAATGTATGAGTTGGAATAGATTCTTGATGTTCTAATTTGGAAGTGGAAAATGCTAAGACTCCTCCTCAAAGCGCTAAACTAGTTCTTTGAATTCACCTATCAAGAAAAATCTGCAATAAACTATTAAAAATGGGGCAAGGCCCCACAGTGGGCACCTGAAATAAATGTACTATAAAATTTCATGTATCAATCCATTTAATAAGCATTTACACAACATTCAATGAAACATTGTATGAGAGAATAAAACAAATAAACAAATTAAGCAATTCCCTCAAATCGTCCCATTGTTCTCTATCCTCACGGACCTTGTTGTTTTATGAGTTGGCTCTCAGATACATGATTGCAATATGAATACATGAGAAATGAGAGTGAAATGATGCAATTCTAAAATCTAGATAATATGCAATTATAAAATATCATGATAACTATGCTAAAATGCAATTATCAAGATGCAAAATGATCTAATTAGTATACTAAATTATGATACAAAAGTTATGAGAATGCTGCAAATGATGCTAAGATTAATGAAGTTGCTAAGGTCTCAAGATTACTAAGATTACTAAGTGTTGCTAAGGGGTCCTCTCATGGCTGAGAAGAGAGCTATTTATAGATTTTCCAACTTCAAGGTTGAGGTAGAGAGATTCAATGATGAGGAAATGGTTTGGAGAGATCAATGATCATAAATAAGAAAGTTAGAGAGGAAGTTGAAGGATATGACACTTGTCATCCCTAGAGGGAGAATCTCCATCATATGCCAACAAGAAGGCAAGTGGCAAGGAGATGAAGGACATGTGACAAAGAAGCCATGTGTCCTCAAGAGAAGATAACCAACCCTCAAGAGGTTAGGATGAGGAAGTTGAAGGAGATAGGATTAGTTAAACCCATGGTTAGGTGGGATGGGTTAGGCTAGAATGTTGTTAGGCTAGGTGGTTAAAGGTTAGGACACGTGTCCAAATTTGAATTAAAATTTCAAATTTAATGGTGATGAATAATTAAATAAACAAATTAATTAAATTTGCCTATTTAATTAGGAAAATAGAAGAAATGAATTAAGGTGGGAGGAATTAGAAATAATGAGCTATATAAATAAATTATTAAATTTATTTATATAGTAGAGGAATAAAAGACTTTAATTAATTAAATAACTTCATATTTAATTAATTATCTCCAGACCAATTTTTAGTGTATACAGTTAGATGTCAAATGAGAGGGGAAAACCTCATTTTATACTTGCCCATCAAATAAATTGCTAATTTCTTGAGATGAGCCAACACGAAGAGAGAAATCCCACTCCATTTTGAAATAGGACCAAGGGGTAAAATGGGGCCTAAATTAGGGGGGACTAGGGTGTGGCGCACTGGTCCTACCCCTTTTTAGGGCTAGGATAAGGTGCGAAGTGCATAGGAGGTGTCAAAAATGATGCAATTCATGAGGGGTATGAGCATAACCAGGTCCCAATCAGGCCAAGGGGCACAAATGCTAAGGTAGGGATCCAATGTGGTCAAAACTGTACAAGGGTGCAATTTTAGAATGCTACAGTAGGATCCTTTCATCTTTTTAGGAAAATTTATTCCTTCCAAGATAAACCAATCATAGTAGCAGTTGTGTTCAGAGAGACCTTAAAAGCCACTCCCCTATTTTTCACCTCACCCTTCTCCCACAGTTAGGCAAATTTTTCATAGAGGTAAGGATCAAAGACATGCATACCTTCCACATAACTAGCAAGGTTAACCTTATCAACTTTCAGTATACCCTAAAAGAAGTTATGAGATTATGAACAGTTAATAAATGAAGTTATAACCATAAATCAATTATTAACTAAATTCACACAAAAACATAAAATAAGTCTACTTATGTGAAACAATTTTTTAAAATATTAATAAGATTTTTAGTATTTGATAACTTGGATAAAATAAAGAATAAGAGAATGATTCTTACACCCTTCATTCCAAATCTCAATGAGTTGATGTAGACTAGTAAAATATTAAAATTTGTTGTATTTCTTTGATAATCTTTAAACTTTTGATCTAATAATTTGTTATGGGCTCCAACTATATTTTGTTGAATAGAACAATTAACTATCACTAATTGTTTTGTTTAAAAAAAATGCGAATGGTAAACTAATTGTTTATGTTTGTGTGTTAATGATGGTAATAATGTGTTAGTTATTTTGTGCTATGATAACTTTGCATTTAATGCTTAGCAAGTGATGAATCACACTCAATGGTATAGAACATGCCAATGATGCATGACTATGAACAATATATTAAACATGATAGAAAGTTCAAGGAAATCATTTGAGACCTCCATGTCCATGCAAGTGGGTTAACCCAAACCATGCCCACATAGAGTTCAAAACCATTTTGTTTGATGCATTAAAAATAAGGCTAATTGAAAAGCATTAAGTGTTTGCCAACAAATGGATGATGGTTCCAATCTCATCCATTAGAGCCAATGAAACGTGGGTTAGGGTTTGTAAAGGCAACCCTAAAAACATCAGTTAGAGTCAAAGAAACATGGGTTTGGGTTTATACACAATTATATTGTATGAAGAAGCTAGGATATATGTTAGAAGGAAGGAAAATATATGAAAGAAATAATATAATAAGGATATGTGATATTGATGTCACTATCATCTAGAAGTTAGAGTAGGATGAGCAAATGTTAAAGGATAAATGTTTGGACTGAAAGTTTTTAAAATTAAAAAGAAAAATTTGATTACTGTTGATCCACATGTTGATTATTGTTCATTGGTTAAAGTCACACATAAAAAAAGTCACTAAGAGTTTTTCATTGAACATCGATAAAAAATGCATTTAAGGATTTTTATCATATAAGGTTTATTAGGATTAGATTTCTTGGTTTTCTTGCATATAGATATACATTAGATTCAAGAAACAATCCTATTTTATACTTATAACCCAGTTTTAAGTCAAAACCAAAATTCAAAAATCATAACATGAATTTTTTAATAATATAATAAAATATATGATTACAAACTAATTTATAATATTGATTATATTATATATGAATAAATAACTTTCAAGCATTCTAATAACATGTCATTTATATCCTTAACTTAAAGATTGATAAATGAATTTGTGATTGCAACACTTACGTATGTGTTCAATTGCTACTTTCAATAATAACAAGATATATAATCAGAACATAATTCTATTCTATTTGGTACTCACATTATCCAGTACATTTTATATATCTAAGAAGACCTTTAGGTATGAGATAAGAGTTAGTATTTTGGATTTGCAGAAAAGGATTCAAACCCTTGATGCAGCTATTCTGACTCCAAAATGTACTGTCGTACATACGATTACTTTCATGTTATACGAACAACAGAAAACAGCAGACACAGCTATTCTACTGAATTCTGCCAAAATTTATTATTTATGCTATCTCCCACTATCCGCATAACATGAAAGTAATCATAAATACGATAGTACCGTTTTGGAACCAGAATAGCTAGAGCCCCTGGCAAAATTTGTGATATTCAACAAATGGGGGTAGCGGAATTCAATGGGAGGCCCACACGCCACGCAAGATGGTCAGGGCTTCTTATCTAAATATGGATAACAAGCGCCCGCCGCCACTTCCACAGGTTCTGTGATTCCTTCACGGAGTTCATGAAAACCATTTTCATTTTCTAACTAGCTAGAGCGTTTGAAAATAGAAATGAAGAGTAACTTGAAAAGAATGAAAACCAGTCCAAATTCAACAATAAAAGCGGAAACAGAGTTTAAGAGCAAAACGCTGGTGCCCGCATAACAATGACCTGGCATGGGCACTTGAAAAGCGATGCTTACAAAAGAGAGACACATCCATACTATACTGAGAGAAAGGCAAGCACACAAGACTTCACATTGAAAGTGCGTGTGATTAGGATGCAGAGGAAAGGGCATGGGCATGATTAAGAGTGAGTGAAGAAAAGGAGGAAGACATGGACCAGGTGATATGAAGATCATCTCCCTGACGATCAGTGGGCACGCCAAGGGCTTTCCAGACGGCAACAGAGGCATCCACAATGTTGTTACGACATGGCGGCTGATAACCGTGCTCGTCATCGCATCCATGCAAGGAATCGCACTCGTCCACCACTTTGGCCATCACGCTCCTCCCGTTGCCACTTATTTTTATCATCTTTCCGCACCGGCTTCGCTCACCGAACCAGCCGGTGGAAAGCGCCACTACACGCTCTGTGTTGGCGTGGTACTTGTCATCGCAGCTGGAAGGGCCGCCTCCATCTCCGCCCTCGGAAAAGTCGTTGAGAGTGAGTATTCCGGGGCTTTGGGAGGAGACGGAGGGAGAGCAGTCGAAGATGGGGTAAGTCTTGGAGGAACTGCAGCACTCCGCTCCTGTGTCGGTGTTACAGGCATCCTTTGAAGGAGGATTCTTTCCCCTCATGCTCCCCTTCGACTTGCAATCCCCGCCGCCACCGCCACCGCCACAAATGTTGGTTCCCACGTCGGGATCATCATTGCATTGGCCGGTGATGCAAATCAACTGACCGGGGCAGTCGTCCAGCGTTGCACAACTTTGTCCACATCCTTCCCCATCCTTGCCCTCTGCATTTGCCTGGAGTATAGCTAGCAGTATAAAAACCACAGCAAAAATATTTCTTGCCATGTTTGAGTTGTGGAAAGAGCAGAGTGGATTGCAGGCTTTTATAGCTCTCGCTTGGCCTTGGCCGTGTCAGCCAGAAAGATAATGCTCACGCTCATGATCCCACTTGCTACTCTTTTCTTTTTAATGAACTCTTCTTGTTTCTCAGAAAGTTTAGGAAAGTATTTGTTTAATATATATAAACATATTATACATAAAGTTAGTGTTTATCCATGTGGGTTGCAGAGTTGGTGAATGTCAATGACTTATCCTTTCGAGTCCCCACCAGCAATCCATTAACAGTTTTTATTACTATTTTGCTTTCGAGTCTCAACCGACAATCCGTCAATGGTTATTATTAACATTTAAGTTAATTAATTCAAAACATGTTTAAGTGGGCGCCATGATTCATATGTGACGCGTCTACAGTTATAGATAAAGCATTAGAGTGGAGGTGTTTATTGCTGAATTTTTTAAAAAAATTAGACCGTTTTATGTAGTTTTCGAGGTGTTTACTTTTGAATTTTTTAAAATTCAGTAGTAAATTTTATGTAGTTTGTAATTAGCAAAGAAATTATATTTTAAGTTTAATTTAGGTTAATTAAATAAGATGTATATATAAATTTAATAAATAAAAGAGTTATCATGAGTCTTTCATAATTTTTTATTTAAATATAGACTTTTGATTTTAATTATGTATGTTGTCTTCGATATTATGAATCAAGTTAATGATCTATCATTATAAAAAGAATTATGAAGAAAGAATGGAATGAAATATAATATGTGTCACACACACATGTACACACACACACACACACACACACACACACACACATAGTAAGAACCGAGAGAGAGAGAGATTCTTTATGAGATATAAAAGAATATGTGTATATATAGTTATAAATTAAATTATGAGAATCAACAAGTAAAAGAATAAAAAGAGAAATGAATGAAAAAAATAGGAGTTCAAAAGATGATAGATTAAAGCAAGTAGAAGCAAAACAAGTCTAATACTAGTCAAACAATGAATAAGGAAGTTATTATATTTGAAGTTAAATTTTGGAATTCCAGGGGTTAAATTCACAAATGTGGGGTCAATTTTGCATTTCAATGTTGACTCTAAATAAAGGATCAATAATGTTGGTAATTTTTGTGGAGGCAATAAAATTTTGACTATGGAGGATATAATAAATGTAAATAATATGAAAGAATGTGTAGCAATAGATAAGGTGTGGTCATAATTGTGGGAATGTGTAAATAAATATGGTTGAAGGATAGGAGTATGAGCCCAACATCACACATTAGTATGTCATTTATTGATATGTAACTATATCAAAGAATTCTTGATATTTGACTGCATTAAGAAATTCTCACAAAATACCCTAAATGCTTGTACACTACAAATATTCAAATATATTTCTTTTGATCATTCAACCAAGTAAAAAATTATATGTCTAGGATTCAATAAATGGAGATATGACTTAATGATCCAAATTCAAGTAGAGTACAACATTAAATACAACACCAAGCATCACAAATAAAATTCTTTATTTCCCTCAATTGACACATGATAATCACAAAGATAGGTTAAGTTGGCACTAAAACTAAAATTTGGACTTTGAAAGCAAAGGGGTCATTTGTACAAGTGTGAAAGGGATCAAGATCATTTCTATAATCATGGATCTTACCTATGGTAGGAAAGGGGGAAAATGGCTAACTCTTGGCTTGTGTACACACTCTTAGCTAAAAATGAGTCATGTGTTGCTTGGTATTACATATAGATCACTATCAAAGTAGGCCCAAAATATAAGAGAAAAGGGTAAGTTGCTAAAATGAAGGATAAAATGGGTCAAATGTGGAACTTTTTTACTTGAAGTCAACTAAACCTTAACTTTAATGAATATTTAGAGATTCCTATACTAAAAATTCATCCTCCCATTATTTTGATTCCTTCCTTGTTTCTCTAGATCATAAATTTACAAAAATCTGGACTTGTTTCAATTGTTTTGTATCTCAAATATCATAACCTTTCAACCTTTAGTTAACTCCTATCTTTCATCCTTACACTTTATCCTCCTATGTGAAATTGTGAAGTTATGAAAGATAGATTCTTTCATCTATTTTCACCTGTAAGAATCTTGACCTCTAAGCATTTTATAGAATTGCAAGTTTCCAATAGACCCATTCTATTTCCTTTCAACCTCTTGACCTCTAATCCATATCTACTTTTGATTCTTTCAATCCTTGATCCCTTCCCTATTTCTCCTATATAGACTTGTGAAGGTCATTTGGAGAAGTCACCCATTTAATTTCCACCTCCATACATCCCAACATCTAGTTCCATAATATTTTCTCGTATTCCTTCTAGGTACCCTTTCTTGAATTTATTTTTTGTAATTTTGGACATCTGAATTTCTTATAGATGGTTCTACCTCCACTATCCTTTGCTAGTTATACCTTCTTTTTCTACATCCTTTATAATCCCTCATGTAGAGTTTTGACATACTTCTTCCATCTTTTCTTTGTCTCTCAACTTCATAAAATCTAGTCCATTTTTACATTTAATTTATTTTTCTTTTTCTCTCTTTTATAAACTTTTGTGGTTCATCCAAAATTCTTACATTACATTCTTTGACTTCTATCATCTCAAATCAAATCCTAGAAAGTTTTCTCATTGTTTTCTCAACCATTTCTTCCTAGATATAAGGTTTAAGAAGGTTTTTGGGCCCTCCATTTTGGACAACATCCCATTTTGATGTCCAATTTTATATAGAGTTCTTTTATTTCTCCACATTTCTTAATTTTCTCATGTCTTCACTTTGTGGAGTTTCATTGGACCTCTGAACTCTCATTCCATGGATATTCTTGATCTCCACTTTTGCAATCAAATCCCACATCTTCTATTGTAACCTATCATTCCACATCAAATCATTTTCCACATTTTATCTATATTGTCTTTGTGACTTGCTAGATATTCCCAAGACACCCATATTGACCATATTTGACTCTTATAACTACTCCAAGAGGTTTTTCCTACGTAAAAAAATTGTTCATCCCAAAATCATGGATGCACATGCAATTTCAATGGTGGATGATATAGTCCAGTTCATCATGAATGTGGTGGTTGGGTTCCAACTATCAATAATCTTCATTACTATTCCAAACCATACATCTCATATATTTTGTGGGATTTCATGTTTTCTTGCATATCAAATTTATATCTTTCTATTCTTAATTAAATTTCCACAAGAAAATAGGCAACCAAATAAAGCTATATACATACGAATCTATTTTATAGGTAAACTACCAGTCATTGATATATTTGTAGTCCTATTATTGGCTAGGGTTTCTAAATCCTATAAGTCAATTATCCTAAAGGACAACACATTTTATAAATGAAAATGATGCCATTGCATTGTTAACTAAAATTTATAACTAAATGTCTCCTTGGTCATTTGTAGATCTTTAGGGGAGATTTCATGTCCTTATCAACTCAATAGTCCTTTTAAGAGTAGAAGGTTATTCCTGGGTCTAGTGATAAATTTTGAGGTAAAGAATACAATGCATACTAGTATAAGAAAATTAGTTTATTCTTTTTAATTGTGGTTAACCTTGTTAAGAATGCCTTTAATAACACCCTCGTGGGTTTATCCAAGGTTAAAGTGAAGGAGAGAATACCTATTCTCAACAATTACCCCTAAATTACTCACATTCTATTGGTGAGATGATAAACCCTCCTTCAAGATGACATTTCTCTAGGCCTGAAGTGGATTGATTCTCACCTTTCATCCTTTAACTTTATCTTTACAAGTTATTCTCCTTTAATGACTTTCAAAGTTTTAGAAGATGACTTCATTTATTTTCACCTTCAAGCATCTTGAACTCTATCCATTCTCCAAGGATTTCTCATTTCATCATTTTGCAAACTTGTGGGTTTCAAATATATTTCTTCTAGAATTTTATTTCTACCTCCCTACCTATGGTCCTTTTCTTCTACTAATTCCTAGAATTCTTGATCTCTTCTCTATTTCTCTTTTGTATACTTGTGGATTTCATCTAGACTCTTTCTAGTTTATTTCCACCTCCAAACATCCTCTAACCTTTGATTCCATAATCAATTTCCACACTCCTTCTAGTTCCCTTTTCTTGTAAAATTATATTCCAGTTATAGACACCCAAAGTTTATCTAGTTCTACCTCCACTTTCCTTTGCTAATTTCATTTTTTTTACTGCATCCTTTCCAGTCCCTGAATTGTTGTTCCAATAAAATTATTCTATCTTCCCTTCATATCCTAACCTTTTAACTTTCAATCTATTTCTACCTTTCACCCCATTTTATTTAGCTCTCTTCTATGACCTTATGGGGTTTATATACACTTATTCACTTTCATTTTTTCACTTCTAACCTCTAATTCTGAATCAAATTCTCGTAAGGTGTTCCAATTATTGTACTAATCATTCCTTTGCAAGGTTGAATTTGACTTTTAAACTTCCATTCCAACATCTCATCCTAACTATGAATTCCATAGTGAGATCCTATATTTATCCATGATGCTTCTTTTGGTAAGTTCTTATGTTTTTTGAATTTCATTGGACTATTAAAATTATATCATTATGTCTAATCCTAACCTCCAATCCCACAAAAAAAACCCCACATCTTCCATCCTAACTAGTCATTCTAAAATAGATTTTATTGATTCCTCCAAATTACCTTTGCCACCCGCTAAATCTTTCTACTATGCCATTAATTATTAGATTTGATTCCTACAACTACAATCTCACTCTAAAACTAATTATATCTACATATAATTATTTGATCCCACTCTAAAACTAATTATATTATCAACAAAAAGGATTATAATACAATCTCAAGGACACGTCTTTAAAGGTGTATCACCAACATATAATTATAGAGTATCAAAAAAGTATAACAATATTTTTAGTCAAATGTTAAAACCTCCATTTTAAGAACCCAATAAATAGGATAAATAAAAAATGGAAACCCATTAGAAGTTCAACACTCAAATCCCAAGATGAGTCCACAACCTAAAAATGACATGTATTTCTTTTAGATGTTCATAAACTTGTCATAAATTACTCATCAAAATGAGAATTATATTTTGGCTCCATAACCTTTTTTTGTATTAAGTATCATAGAATCACAAAGCTCATTTTTGCTCATTCGAGCATCCACGTTACAAACTTATTACAAATACCAGCTCCTTTTGAGCAAACTTACTACAAATACTAGCTCCTTTCGAGCATCAAACTAGAAACAACAATTGGAAGACCAAGGGTCACAACTTAGAAATCCACTTTAGGAAGACCAAGAGTCACAACTTAGAATTCTACACAAAGGTGTCCCTCATGAGAGTTGAACTTGGGTCTCCACATTGAGAACTCAATGCTTTAACCAACTAAGCTCAACCCCTTGGATGGCTCCATAACCTTCATTCAAAGATACCTTATTATATGTCGTAAGATGCATAATAAGTTAGTCAACGAGATTAACTCTATCTTACAACTCTATTTCCCTTAGATGTTTTCACATTTCCAATGTGGGCCTCCCAACTCCTAAAGGCCATAAATTTTGATCTAAGAGGCCATTGGGATATATATTTTTATTTTAAAAACTTAAAAATATCTATGCAAACATCTTTAGAAGTAATGAAGACAAACATTCAAATATTTTTTATTTCAAAATTTTAAAACTATATTTTTAATAGTAGGGACAAGGATGATGCATCTTTATTAGAAAATCAATCCTTCCCTTCATGTTTTTGTCTTATTAGACAAGGAACTAAGATAGTTACAATTACTTAATAAACTATATTTCATATAATTTATATACAAATAGGGTGAAAATAAGCTCGCGGAGACAATAATAATTATATACATATAGAATTTATGATGCTTATGGTATTCTCTTATTTTCACATATACATAAATATTAGTATTCCCTAATCATTTTATCCAATATAACTAATATGAATTTAAAATAATAGTTGGGTAAGGATGAATCTCAATTACGCTCATTAAACACATCATCTCTATAGGTAAGTAGGTTTCATTTACATATATTATTACTTGTTTTCATTTTCTCTATTTTTTATATTAAAAAGTAGCAAAACAAGGGTGTTGTCCTTAAACAACCCAACGAGCATAAAGATAATAGTAAGATTAGTAGTAGCATATTAACAATACATTAACAACTAGGTAATATAAAAAACAAACCATCAACATCATTTAATAAGAGCTAATAACTCTGTAACTCTAGTCTAATAATCTATCTATCCTACTTAAAGTCTTAATAATAGGCCACCTATGACCACAAAACAATATTAATATAAGTAAATTTCCTAATAGAGGGCCTTCTGCAACCAAAAACAACATTGACAACAAAAATTAAAGTAAAAGAATCCCTAGCTACCATCCCTGAATTTGCAACCAACTAGGTGAAGGACATTCGACCAATCTTCAATAAGGAACTTGAACAATTCCTTGTAATTTCCTTCCTCTTCCTTGTAAGCTCCCAAGACCTTCTTCTGCATCAAACACAAGGAGGTGGTTGAACTATGCATAACCCTTAGGCTAAAATGAGAAACACTCCCTAGTTTCCTCTTGAATTCTAAGACCTTGGCTTTAACCTTCTCCAACTTATTTACATTCGTTTTACATCCAAAATAGGTCCCTTCAACTTTAGGTTTGTTCATCTCCATTTCATCATGCATCATATCCTCGGTGAGGTCAATTAGGCTCTCCAAAATATGGATGGAACTATCATCATTCCTAGAGGTTTCCCTTTCCTCTTCTTTATCTTCCCCTTTGTGTTTTTCCACATTCCTCCTTTCCTTCTCATCTTCACTACCTAGTTCCGCCTCTTCCTCCTTCTCATCTTCATTTTCTATGTTATTGGATTTAGAATTTAATTTTAATTCAACATTTATGTTCATTATGTAAATATAATTTTTAAGAAACTTATTTCATTATTCATACCTCTACCTATTAAAAATATTTTGAAAAGCATGCAATTCATGTATAATTATCTTGTAAATAAGATAATAAATAAGAGATATATCTATGAAAAATATAAAGAGTTCATTTTGAAATAGTGTTTGTGTGGTTTTAGAATTATGGCTTATAAACAACACAACCCCTACATATCAATAAAAAAGATTATTAACCCCTATATACCATTTCAAAACACATTTTTTTTAAATGAGCTTATTTGTGTCAAATAAATGTGTAATTTATTTGAAATACCACACACCATCTTTGGTTTCATTGGACATAAATAAAATCTCATAATTTTTCTTTTGATTCAAATAACTATTTACTTTAGCTACTAAGTGGAATGCAATGCATGTCTTCAAAATTTCATAGTTCTTAGATATAAACAAACTTGTGGAATTTCTCCTAATCCATTTTTTGATAAAAGAGATTAGGAAAAACAAAAAACTAACTATTTATGATATGCGAGTGAAAAATGTTAAAATAAGTATTGAATATGAAATTTTTAGCATGGTTGTAAAAATCATGGCATTGTTCCTTGTAACAATACAAATTTTGTAAAGATGCCTCAACATTAATTAGAATTTTGTTACAACACTATCATTTGATTCAAGCAATAAGAAAAATGGATTGTGAATGTTTTATACATCTTTTATAAAAAGATTATTGGTGAGACAAAGTTTCAAAGTGAAACTTATAATGGCATTTTAAAAAAAACTTGTAGATGCCTACTATGAATCACTTACCAATTTCTCTTGCAGTTTTTTTGAGTTACATGTCAATGATGTAAAAAGATGAAGAAAAAAAGATGGTGAAATCACTAAATCTATCATAAGAACTAGATTTTGTAATCATTGAAACATTAAAAATATATTATATTATCTTTTGTAACATTATATAAGAAATTAATTTATGATATATTATAAATTTTTCATCTCTCTTTACATTATTTTAATTAAACAATTTGTAGCATTTGTATACTTCTTCAAAATTGTTCAATAAAAATAAAATTATTTTTCTCTCTTTACACTAAAATAGTATTAAACAATAACAATAATAATATTTCTAAATAGATCAAAACAAATAAAATGATCCTCTCTACCTTCATGTTATTCACATCTTAGATGAGGAATTGCTAAATAAGCATAACATATAATCCTAAAAGGAGCATAATATCACTGTTATCTTATTTTTTTGTTAATATGGTACTGAATTTGACTACTCTATAAGCCGCCCAAAATAATTTGAATCTTACATATTTAAATGTATGATTAAATACATAAAACATTAATATTAGAGTAAAACATACATACTTCTGAGTTTCTGACATAATCTGTTACAGAATGCCCATTCTCACCATCTCACCAAACCAAGTTGCTTTCAACAGGAACCGAATTATTTGATATTTAGATATCGATGTAATGTTGCAACCCTACATTGTGCAACTGCTAGTAATATTTTTGAGTCGGTAAATCTCAAACCTGAAGGCAAGCATCATGACTAAATCCTACAGTTTGCAAAGCTTACCCTAGAAGCAAATAAAAGTAAGAGAGATAAATAGATATGTAATTTGCAAAACAGAAGAGAAATCTCTTCTTCTAGGCCCCTGAAAGGACCAACAACCAACTAAAAGACATGGCAGTTCGAATAACTGGATATAAGTTCTTGAATAACATCATCCCTATGATTACCAAAAACTTTGATGCAAGCTTGTGAGGCCAGTATTGCAGAATGCTCTACAGCCCATTGTTCACTTGCCCCAGCCAAACCCTTCATCTCTTTCAATTCATGGGCAGCCATAACGAGGGTCCTCACATCACCTGGCACGGTACTCTGAATGGCCTGCATTATTTCAACCCGTGCAGGAAAAGGATCCTCAAGAGTTTTAGGAAAGAACTCCTCCGACTGAATTCCAGCCAAGTAAGCAGAAACAAAAGAAGATCTAATCCACTTCTTCTCTTCGTCCTTCATTCTCGACTGCTTAGCCAGAATTTGCTCAAGCTTCAAAAAAACCTCCCCAAATTCTGCACATTTAGGCAACTCAGTGAGGAACTCTCGCCCCGAAGCCCTAGCCCAATTCGTTTCCCCCACAGCCTTATCATGCAAGGCCTCAAACTGTGAATACAAAGGCTTAAGAACAGAGTACAAAGACTTCTCCACACTGCAACGCCGGCAAATGCACTTGAAACCGCAAGCCTCGAATTTGGCCTGGCGCAGCGGGAGAGGAAGCAAGGCATCGGAATAGCACATTGTGATTTCTTCCCCCTTGTTGATGTCCTTCGCCGCATGCAAAAACATCGCATTTCCGACTGTCAATCTACCCGAACTGGGAATGCAGGAGTGATTGATAAAAGACGGCAGCAGCCACAATCCACACAGAACCTCACTAGATCCCACCGTCATAACTTCCCTAGACAACGCATTTCGAGCAACGATATCACGAATGCGAGCCCCATCAAATTCCTGTACTGCTACGGAACGGCGTCTGCCAGGCTGGAACAAGCCCATGTCGGGCGTCAATGCACGGCCCTGTGCAGATCCATCGTCCAGCGCACAAAGCTGTTGTGCGAAGACATGAGATTTGTCTGCAGCATCGATGACGGCACGTACAAGATCTTCATGCAAACATGCAAGCATTTTATCGGCGGCCGCAAACTCTGCATGACGGCGGGCAACAGCGACTGCGTTGCTCACGAGGAGCAGCTCGCCGGCGCCGACATTTTTCGTGGCGTAGAGTCCCCACCCGCGCCCGTCCTTCGTCTTCCTGATCTCGACGTCACCGATGACATCATCTACCCGAGGTGGCGGCTGGCGTCCATGCAAGAACTCCGACACGTCGTACTCCCCCATGCGGGCTTGGGCATACGAAGCTTTACACTGTTGCAGAGCAGTCAATACTTCTGAGTGCTCCGGGTGAATTTCTAGGGCTTCTTCTAGGACAAAAAAAGCCTGAGAGAATTCTTTGAGGGCGTGAAGTGCCCGGCCTTTTCTGTAGAGGGTTTTGAGATTTTTGGGATCTAATTCGAGGCCTTTTGTGCAATCGCGTAGGGCCAAGTTGAACTCGCCCATCTGTAAAAGTGCCTCAGCACGGTTGGAGTAAGCGGCGACAAGATCATTTGTTGCAGATTCGTCGTTCTTTTTCTTGAATCGCGCGCAGTTTGTGTAGTGGGCTACGGCACCTGACCAGTCTTCTTTGCTGAAGCATTTTTTGCCTCTGCTTCTTTCCTCTTCGAAATCCAATGGCTCAACGGCCTGCACTCTTCTCAGTGAGTTTCGACGGCTCATTTCGACTGGATAATGATTTTAAGTCTTGTGTGTTTGTGTTTTTTTGGTATTAAGTTGGTTGGAATTTTCTATTGAGAGTATAAAGAACAATGGATGTCAATGTAATAGTTTTTGGGTACTTGAATGTCTTGTTTTTGAAGTTTTCTAGACTCCATATTAATAAACTTCTTCGTTACAGTTCGTTGAACCGTTGCGACCATTGGTTAAGGACTTGGATATTGTCATTTAATGGGTTAAAATAGAATGAGTAGATTTGCTGATAACTGTTCATGGATTAGATTTCTGGAGTGTAATGTGAAGGGTGGATGGAAAAATTATCGAAGTAATTATGAACAATTTTATGAATCATGAAAACAATTTTATGGATCATGAAAATCTGTGATCCTTAATATATTTATTGTAGTTGTAAATTTAAAATGTCTTTTAAGTTGACAGCATTGTTGTGTTTGGCTGTCTCAAAAGATATAACTTTACATCTCATTGTGTAATATAATCAACAGTACTAAGCAAACAACACACGTATGCATCAAATTAGCTCATACACACAATTATGAGAGAATCCTTTAAGAATTAGTGTTTGCATGATTGCATATGACGCCAATATAACATAGATACCAAATGGTGAGAAGAATTATTTTTATTTAAGGTTTAATAGTTCAATCTATATAAATGGCTCATTTTGATTGGATATTAATTTTAGGTCTATTTTTTTTATTAAATTGTTTGTAATTCGATTTGTTTTGGAGTTTTCAAGTCTTTTATTAATAAATCTCTGGAATTATATGTATAGTTTCTCGGTACTTGTATATCTTATTTTTGGAGTTTTTTGAGTCTAGAGTTTGTCAAACCATTGCGACCACTGGATATTGCCATTAAATGGGTCAAAATAGAATAATTACATGTATTGGTAATATCTATTCATGGATTGGATTTCTATAGAAATTCCTACATCATTAGAATTTAACTAGGAATCAACTTGAAAACCTTGAAATTGAAATATCATTCTATGGATGAGCACTCAAAAGATAATGTAGATGGTTTTAGCTATGATTACAAGACAAAATATAGATGTTTCATGCAGGACCAACAACAATGGAAAAAATAGCTAATATAGGCCATGACTAGTTAATCAATCTCTAAGATTAAAGTCATAGATCCTTATCTATTATAACTTTTAGCTTATTTGTGTGAGGTGAAAAGGAAATGAATGTTTAAACCAAACAAAAAAAATTAAAAGGTGATAATTCATAATGGATTTTCATCAATATCCAAGATATAATTCTTTAGATTATTGTGTAATATAATAAAATGTATTAAGCTAACAACACATATATGCACCAAATTGACTCACCCACGATTATAAATCAATCATTTTAGACTAAAAGTAATGTTTGAATAATTTCATATGGTGTTGACGTAGCTTATAATTGGACACATATATACAAGTTCTCTTGCTTAGATATAAATTGATTAGAAGAAGTTTTATATATAAGGTTCAATAGTTCATCTATATAAAAAAATTATAATTTCAAAGGCACATACATACATACATACATACATCAACACCACTAGTTTAATTTAAATTTTCTCTCCAAAATAGTATAACATAAACTTGAGCGTAGCAAGAGGAAATCTATCTACTCTATGAATTTCACATATTGAATCGTCATATTAATAGTCATGATATACAAAAGGGGTTACACTTGTACTAAACTTAGTGGACTCTATCATAAAGTATTGCATTAATTCTCTTCAAATAGTTAAAATTTATTCTTTATCCATAATAGAGGATGGGGTCATCATTGGGAATGAATGTTGGGTGTACTAGTGAGGTCAAATCTAATTGTAGAAATATCATTTCCCACCTAGGATAATTTTATATAATGAAATTCATGAAAAGATGTGAAGCAACCATAGAAATCAAAGTTGGGATGCCAAAACATGTTACAACATGTAGTTACTATGTATTGGTCATGTTTTCTATGGGTTGTCAAAGGCAAATTGTTTTGACAAATTTGATGGCTCGTGCTTATTTTTTGGAAGATTGTCTTTCATTCTTTTATTCTATTTGAGAGAAAACAACATGGAATTTGATATAATTTTATTGAAAAATCATGGTGATCCTGTAATACCATGTCCCAAAACAAGATGGGCCTCTAGACACAACTTTAGGAAATTGATTTCTATTTTATGTTTCATCTAACATCAATAAGAAACAAGTGTCATGTAGTGGCGAGTACTTACCATCATACTATTCAATAAAAATATTTGTTTTAATTTTTTAATTATTATAATTTTGAATTGTAATAAAAATATTTATTTTATTTTTAATTATTATAATTTTGATTAATTGTTATTTTAAAATTATATTAGTATAATTATATTTATGTAATATTATTTATAACTCTTACTTTAATAAAATAATATAAATATTTTTAATATAATACAAATTTTATAGTGAAAATGTATATTTTTCTTGTAAGCATAATCCTAATTTAATTTAAAAAATATATATAATAATAATAATAATAAAACTCAATTTTAATTATTAATTTGTCTAGTGTAATATTATATTATTTTAATTATATTTATGTGATATTAATTATAATTGGTCTTAATAAAATAACTATTATTAACTATAAAAGTAAAATAGACATTTTTTGAATGACTTAATAAAAAATATTTAAATTTATGATTAAAGTTATTAAATTATTTTGTATATATTAAAATGATTAAAAAATTGGCTCATTAATGGGCTTGCTTGGGCTAATCCAAAACTTGAGAAGGTGAAGGTGATGGAATGGTCCAAGACAAGGGAAGGATCATATAAAATTAACTTTGTTGGGGTCTCAAAAGGCAACCCAGGACCATTGAGAGTTGGATTTGTGGCACGAGATTGGGAGGGAAATATTGTAGCAATTGGAGCTTCAAAACTTGTGGAGGGAATGAATAATGAAGTCGAGGCTTAGGCGGCTATTGAAGCATTGAAAATGAAAAAATTGGGCTTCTCAAAAATACTGCTTGAAGGAGATTCCTTGATTATTATTAATGCAATAAAAAAGGGTGAAATACATGCCTAGAATTTGAATAAATATATAGTTTTTGTCAAGCATTTAATAGAAACTTTTGAGGAATTTGAAGTTGGGCACATGATGAGATCTGGGAATGACATGGCGGATAGACTGTCCAAATGGGCAGTGACTCTTGATGATGGGTCAAAAAGTACAATCGAAGATTTTCATAATCTTAAGCTTGATCTCTGAGTTGAAATAGTACGCTACCATTTTCAAAAGCTATTAATGGAAGTGTGTGGTGGTGGGGTGATGTGACATGGGTAGCATTTAGTTCTCACAATTGAGGATGGGTGACAACTAGATTTCAATATAGAGGCCACCTTTTCCTTGATTATGCCAAGGCAACAATTAGCATTTATGGGAAAAGTCACTAAGAAAAGATTGAAAAATATTTTCAAAATTGATGAATATATTTTCATTTAGATCATGGAAATTCTTCTGGGTGAATAGTTTTTTATGACTAAACACAGGTATAGGATGAATATAGACATCGTTTCAATGGTGGTGGCGTGGAGGTTGCAGTTTGGATGGAAAGAAGATATTGAATGGGTGTTGAAGGGTTGTGTGGAAAATGATTGGCTATATGGCCTACATTTGATGTTGAAAAGGGAAATTTCTAGGATAAAATTTATGCACGGGGAGGTGGTTGAGGGCACATATGAGGATACTTCTCAATAGTTGATGTTGTTTATTCATTGGGCATAGTGAACAAACAAGGATGAGCATCTGGTAGAATCATATATCAGTTGGGATTCATTGATTCATTACCTATGAGTGATGGAATGAGAGCAAGCCAAAGGAAAAAGGAAGGAGGGACCAAAAGAACCAGAAGCAAGATTCGAGCTAAAAGACTAGTGGGTTAATGTGCCTTTGAAAGTAGCGAGGAAAAAATGAAAAGAAAAACACTATTTTTTATTTAAAACTTTTTTATGTAGTTACTTTATCAACTGTTATATGGTTTAAACTGTTAAATTATATAAATGGGTGTATAAGGCATAGTACTGGCAGGTGCGGGTAGGGCTTTGGTTGATGTTTTGTCAAACTATGGACATCATTTTGGAGCAATTTTTGGCAAACTTTCTTTGTGATGTGGGATAGATGATACTATAACTCGTGTACTTTATTTTGAATACCAATAAAATACATATAATTACCCACCCAAAAAATGATTAAAAAGTTTATGATTTTCAAAAAGTATTAAAACATAGAATAATTTTAAAAAGATATATTAAATACATCTATAAAGAATACATATAATAATTAGATTTATTTTTTTAATAGAAATATTTTGAGTTCATTTAATTTAAATTGAATCAAATTCCTATAATTGGTTTTATCGTCTATATTTTGAGATTAAAAAAAAAATTATTAAAATTTCGATATCTATTTTTAAAAAATTACCAATAAAATATATATAATTATCAACCCCAAAAATGATTAAAAAATTTATAATTTTCAAAAAGTATGAAAATATAGAATTATTTTAAAAAGATTTATAAAATACAATTATAAAGAATACATATAACAATTCTGTTTATTTTTTTAATAAAAATATTTGTATTTAATTTTTCATTTTATTTAATTTAAACTAAATCAAATCCCTAAAATTCATTTTATCATCTATATTTTGAAATAAAAAAAATATTATTAACATTTCTATATCTATTTCAAAAAAAATTACAATATCATAAATAATAACAAATAAAAAAAACTATTTAAAATAGACATTTCTTTTTTTTAAATACAAAGAAATCCGAAAAAAAAAAACCTAAAAAATCTATCATCCCTAAAAATTTGCTCCTATAACACCATTTTTTTTAAATCAATCATAATGTAGATAAATAATTTTTAGAATATCTTAAATTTAAAAATACATATCTCAACCTTACAAAAACCAAGTTTATTTTGAAAGCAAAAATAATAATCACTTTTGATTGGTGAAAATTAATTGATTGAATGGCTTTAGTGCAATAGTATTGCCTACCACAAGTACTAATAATAAGAAAAAGGTGGGCCTCTAGTAACAACTTTAAGAAACCACCAAAAAAAAGATATAGAATCTTGGAAAATCTTTCAAAAAAAAAAATTTGTATTTGTAAATCATTTTTTTTCATAAAAAAAATATTTTTTGGTTACTTTTATTATTCACTAAAATTTTGTAAAAATCCTTGGCAATTATTGAAAAATAACTAAAAAAAATTTAATTATAATGGTGAATCCTTCCATTTAAAATAATTAACTTTCCATGGAAAACTAGAGGCCTAAGGGTGGAAATGATTGATGGGTTCAAGGGGTAGATTTTATAATATTTAGTTGCCACCAATGATTTAAAATATAATATAATGGCCCTCATTATGTTTTGTGAGGTAAAATATGCAAAATTGCTTAGTTTTGAGCCCTATGAGAAATTAAAATTATGGGTACATTTTACCTTGTAAAATACAATGAGGGTCATTAGATTATATTTTAAATCAATGGTGGAAACTAAATACTAGTGATGTGGTCGTAAAGTAACTATTAATTATTGTATATTATTGATGAATTAATTATGTTGAGAGGTGTATTACTCTCACATATTGGATGCACAAATATGTGTTAATAAATACTAAAACCATTTGATTTGACGTGCATATGAGTGTCATCTAATTAAATTAAATAACTAAAAATTGAAATGAAAACTATAACATAATAAAATTTAATAATTGTTTAAGAATTAAAAAATTAAATACAATAACTTAAATTAAAATAAACAACTTAGATTAAATTAAATATTTTTCTTTCTTTAGAAAAAGAAGAAACTAAAGTTAAGTTTCTTTCCATGCATCACTTAAATTAATAAATTAAATTAATTGAAATTAAGTAATTTAAATTAAATTAAATAATTTAAACCTAATAAATTTAAGCTAATTAAAAATCAATAAATGTATAAGAATAAAAAAATAAAATAAAATAAATTAACTTAAATTAAATAATTTAAACTAAACTTAACTTAAATTAAATAATTTAAACTAAACTAAACTTAAATTAAATAAATTAAATAAAATTAAAGAACTTAAATTAAATTAAACAACTTTAAAAAATTAAATTAAATTAAATAACTAATTCAACATGAGTGAAGGCTTTGTATGGAGAAGAAGCTTTACCCCAATTATATCCTTGACCATGACAGACTTAGCATGATTACTCAAAAAAATGAAGGCAAAGGGTTCGAACATCTCTTGTTGAAAGGGAAGAACAAAGAATAAGACATAATGAAACTGAAAGACAAAGAAATGCTAAAAGAAGGGCTGAAGTAGTAGTACAAGAATTAAAAAATCAAAATAGAGATGAACAAAATAAGATTAGAAATATTCATCAACGAACATCTGGAGAGATGTCTCATTTTGAAAGAGAAGAAGGTCATCAACTTGATCTACAATCAAGTGGGACATACAATCAGCCATCTAATGTAGCTCCAATGGGGATACATTCAACTATTCAAAGAAATGTCGAAAACATACAAAACCAAAATGGAATGCTTGAAGCTAATTTCAAAAGATTTTAACTACAATTAGATAGATTTAGATTGTCAGACATTTGTTATATTTGTCAAGAATGTTATATAGGAATCAAAGTATCTCGCACCGCCCAACGTCTTGTATGTACTAGATGTCGACAAGAGAGAGGTATTCATACATTTTCAGCTTCGAATAATATGGATCCCAGACCACAACTAGAGGAGATTGCAAAACTAACTCAAGTAGAACAAATGTTGATTACATGTGTCAGCCCAATACTACAAATTACACATGAAATTGGTGTTCAATATAGACACAAAGGACACACGATAAGTTTCTCGCAAAATATTGAACATGTTTCACAAATTTTGCCACATATAATAGATCATTTGCCAATCATTATTGTTAAAAGAAGGTATTAGTGTGGCACCAATTATAACTTTACAATTAATAAGGATCGTGTGTATAAAGCACTTAAGTACAAAGTAGAGCTATTACCAAAATTTTGTACTAGCTAAATTTTGGTGGCCTAAACAGGCCTTACATAGTGCAATTGGAGGGAGGTACACAAAAAAATTTCACAAGTTCTTCATTTTGCATGTTATGCTTTAAAGGCCAAAATTCATTTCATATATGCAAATATTTTTGACAAATGACAACAAAAATTGCATAGAAATAACTTTTTATTACAAAAGAAATGTGTAAGGTGTCCTACACGAGTCGTGGGAATAGCTGACATAGCTATAGGCATATACTCTAATACAATTATTCAGTTAAGCTATATAAACAAATGAAAGAATGAATGTAGCGGTAGGGTGACCCATCATTGCCTGGAATGATGAGCCTGAGCTTGAAGGAGTGGTTGAGTCTTCATCTACTCGTCCATCTTCAACTGCTTCCGCTCTCATTCCATCAGTACTTGCAAGAGAATTTAAATAAAAACATGTTAGAGCAATGAGGATAACTATACTGTCACACTCAAGCTCATTGGAATTCATAGCCTAACTGCAAAAGAATATCAAAATATACGTCTATAGCTATCAGAATGGTAGAATCAGAGACAAGGAGGCAATGCAGAGAAAAATTCAATGACATATCATCAAAAGCTTCATGAGCTTCATGTTTTATCTAATATGTTGTTCAGTGTACAGGTACAGGTTCATGATTATATAAAGCATGTGGTGTAAAATGAGGCTCCCACAAGGGTTGACCCCAGCATGCTAATATGTCAGTATAGCTTCATAGAACAGGAACCCAGCATCCATAACCATGAAACTTCCAGGATCACTGTCATGATTGATGTGCCTGCATCCGATGGAACTATACTGGCATACTAAAATACCAGACAGCCCTAGTGGAGTCACAGTCACACATATTATAATACATATTGATATAGTCACAGTTACAATGCAATGAAGAGCAATACAGAGTATTGACAGTGTGAGGAAGGGTGTGTATGGGGATAGGAGAATAATCACAGATTCAATAGTAATAGTACACTCCAATTAAAAGTACAATCATCATGTATGATACAGGGTTGTCTTCATCAATAACGGTGATAGTCTTGAAGATGAATATCATAGTGAGAAAATCAGTCAAAGTTGTCATAAGGATCAAGTGTTCAAAGGATCATTGCAAGAGAATAAGAGTGAGATGATAGGCTATTTGTTGTTTATGTTGTTGTAAAGTGACAATCATCCACAGTCAATTATCCACAAGAAGATACAAAAGCATCAATGTTACAATATGCCACTAAATCAAAAACTATAGTTCAAAGATAAAGGACAATATGCATAGTCAATTCCCTTATAGTAGCCTTGAATCATGCTGACAAAAGTAGAATGCCATTTGTTAAACATGATATCATGCATAAGTTGTATTTGTCTCAGCCATGAAATTAATGAATAATGGAAGCCTCATTATTTTCAAGAACAGTAAATAATGGTCTGAAAGATATAAAGTAAACACAAGAGGCTCACTACTAAATCTAAGGCATAGACAGTGTATTTATAATAATAAAGGTATGCTTCACATAATGAGTTTGATTATGATTGGGACTTACAAAGCATAAAAAACCCCTCATAGAGCATGTTATGGTTATCACATCACTTATGGGTGGTGAGCAGTCCTATAGGAACAGTCAAGTTTGACAATAGAATGGAGAGGGCTCTTACTAGTTAGTACCTGAAGACATAGAATAAAGACAGTCTATTTGTCAATGAAAAGACAAAGAACTTTTAGATTCATACAAGATTGCAAAGCTTGTCATGATCAGGTCACAGTCCTTAAAAGAAGTCATATTCATGTTTTGGAATCAAAGGAAAAACTCAAGGTTAAATAAGTCACATTTTAAAGAAAGGAAAGAGTATGCTGCAGCTGCAAAAATGAACAGTCATAGTTCTAAACACCCAAAGAGCAGTAAATAATCATGAGCATACAAAGATCAAATCTTAGTGCCAGCAGAAATATGTAAAAGACAGTTGCCAGTACTTTTTTCATATTTGGAAAAAAGAGAGCAATCATACTATGGGCAGATCATTGAAGCAGGCCACAATGATTTGGAATAACACTATTTAAGCCTTCAAACAGTAAAAGAAAATTAATATTTACCAAGACAAGAAAGGTTATAGAAGACGATGTTAACATCATCTCTACACAAGAAGCACAGACGATGTTAACATCATCTCTACACAAGAAGCACATCACAATGAAAGTCTGTTAATACATAAGAGACAATGATGCTTTAAGTTGACATAATGTAATATATAATGAAGATTGCAGGCTTAAAGGCAGTAATTTTTTAGGAACACAAAACATACAGATGAAAGAAATAGCTACAATACTATCAAGATCAGACCTATTCAATAAATCACAGTCATAACAACTGTAGAAAGCAGTCACAGTCATTTATGTTTTAAATATAAGATATGCATAGTTCATAAGCACCCTTCACAGGTAAAAGATAGAGATCACACCCTAAGGAGGGTTGTCACTGGTAATTTGATGATAGATAGTATCCTGAGATCAATCTAAAGATCACACTACTTTCCACCATGGAAAACAGCCCTACACGAGCATCAATAGCAGAAGCACATATCCAAAAGTTATAATACCTTTGGCCACGGTCATAAAGGAACAAGTTGCAGTTATCCAATGGGAATGACAGTGAATCAAAGAATAGTGAAAAGAATACATTATGACTAGTCACATTCATGTGATGCACCAGTCTCATCAAGACCGTCACCTATGAAATCATGAGTAGGAGGAGCCTATCTCCATCAGTCAACTTGCATCATACAATGCATGACAATCTTCCAAAGAAAGTTTCGATCAAATAAGGCATTTACCAGTTAAGAGATAGTCAAGTGTCTGTTGGAAACCGAACCAGAATCACAAGGCCAAGTTGCAGTCATCACCTTCATTATATTATTCATGAAAAAGGTAGATTCCAAAGGAAATGCGGCGATTTCTTTTTCACTGTCAAAATGACAGACCCAAAGAACAGAGATGCCAATGTTTCACAAAAGTATATATTGACAATAAATAACAAGGAAAATATCTTAAAAGATAACCATCCTTAATCACAGGTATGGACAATGTCTATACAAAGAAAGTTGCTATCCAAAGAAGCTTAGGACAGTCATGCACCAGCCACAAGGACAGTAACACTAGGGTAGTCTAAAAGACAGTTTTGATAGTGATCGTGTTTGTTTAAGTTAGAAGAGATTTTAACATTTAATAGTGCAAATCATCAAAGGGTAGATTCATTATTATAACACATGACTATAGCTACGCCTTCACAAAGCTACACAATTATTTGGAGGACATTAAAGCAGTGAAGAAGACTATCAAATGCATCCTATTGCCAAAGCTTTGCAGCCCAATGGTTTCAAAGCCTCAAAGCACAGTGTAACAGTGTTCTAGGTCTCATTGCCAACAGTCACTATCACAAATCCCAAAAGTGACAAGACCAACTCAAATCATAGAGGGCAGGTCTGAAAATTTTTATATCAGTGTTTTGTATTGTGTAACAAAAGCAAGTACTCAGTCACCCCAAAGATAACAGAGAGAGCTCCTAATGGAAGTCCTTCAATTTATGAGAATCATGATAAAAGTCACATGCCACATACAGAGCAGCCCAGTAAAGTCTTTTTTGTAGATCTAGTAAGTAAAAAGCAGTCACCATAATAAGGGCCAATGTTGTTGGCATTGCGCACTCCAATGAGAATTGTAGGTGATTGAAGGTATTGTCATTGATGCCAACCTTGCAATCTTATGGCACTGGCATCGGCAGACTCTACACCGGCAGTTAGCTCACCGACAGCGACAAGGATGTTTACCGGCACCCTAGCCGACAGGACTTTGTTTATTATAATTGTATTTAATTGTAATATCTTTTTGTAAGCCGACATGGCATATTGTAATAAGACTCATATATAAGTATGAGACCTTGCAGATCATTTTGTAGAGAGATGATAGGATGGATATGTAGAGTGAATCCTAAGGCAAATCTTGTAGAAAGGTTTATGGTTATTGTATGAGCTTCAACCGATACTGAACCTGGCATAGCAGATGCTTTTTGTAGTAGTACATTATATTGGATTCTCATAATCCATTTTGTAAGTCAGTGAGACTTCCTTTTGTATTTGAGTAGTGAGCTCTAGGCAGTTGGCCTTCCTGCATGTGCAGGCACCTCTTGTAAGTAATATCCATTCATTGGCCAATGAGTGAATATTGTGGGTCACAGATCCCACCGAGGTTTTTCCCATACCGTTGTTCCTCGCCAAAAATCTTATGTTATGGTGTGCTTCCTATGTTGTGTTTATTGTTCATATTTACTACATTAATTCTTGTTTACCGATACATTGTTTTGGAATGCAAAATATTTAATAAGGTCAGAAAATCTGCAAACCGGTTAGATATTGATTCACCCTCCCCCCCCCAGAGTATCTTTGGGAATCCTAACAATTGGAATCAAAGCCTGGTCGTTTATTTTCAAAATCCTAACAATTTGAGGGAGATTCTGACACCGGTACAGATGGAAAACTTGAGAAAGCAATTAGAAACAACTCTTGCAGACTTTGATGCAGAAAAGTTGAAGAATATCAAACTTGGAGATGACTTGAAGACTGCACAAGAATTCATTCAAGGACTTCAGGAGAATCTCACTATTGCTAGAAACAAAAGAAGAGAACTTCATGAGAAGATACAGAATGATGATGATGAAAAAGAAACTCTTAATGATCTTGTAAGAAAGATGAGGCAAGAAAACATGACCTTGAGGAATGAGATGCAAGACATGACTATGAGATTTTGTAAAGACATTGAAGACATAAAGAAGAATGAAGATGACTTGACTAGGAGACTCAATGATGCTGGAAATGAAAATCTAAGACTCGGTCATGAAAATAATATGTTGAAGATAGATCTGATTCACATGGAACATGATAAAACTGAACTTATGAGATAGAAGGAATTTTTGGAAAATGAGTTGGCTACTGCAAATCAACACAAAGAGAAATTCAAGAAAAGTTCAAAAGAATTTGATGATATGCTGAAAATTCAAAAACCTAATGGAGACACTAATGGACTTGGATTTGAAGTTGGTGAAAGCTCCGGTACTGCAAACAATCATGATCACAGCAAACCGGTAAGACAACCTAATGCCTACAAATTTAATGGGAAATGCTTTAACTATAACAAATATGGTCATAGAGAAAATCAGTGTAGATCTAGAAACTATCAGAACACTAATACACCCACCGGTCAATGTTCCAAATGCAACAAAATTGGTCACAATTCAGAAAATTGCAGAATGAATGTAAGATGTTATATTTGTGGAAGATTTGGACACTTATCTAATAAATGCAGAACACAAACTAGCATAGGATATGGAAAGGCTATTTAGAAAAACAATGTGACTTGTTATGCTTGTAACAAAATTGGACATATTGCAAAATTTTGTAGAAGTAAGGTATCACCGACAAATAACAAAGGACCCAGTTTGAAAGGCAAAGAGAAGGTTGATGAGGTAAAGCAAGAATTTTCAAAACAATAGATTAGAAAGAGAGATCAAAATGTTGATGAGACTATTCCTTCACGGGTAGAACAAAGTATTACTCCACCGGCAAGAGATTCTTCATCTAACTGAAAAATAACACTTGGGGGTATTGCAACAAATTGAAAATCATGCAAGTTTACCCTCGGTTGATGGTGAGAAGATGAACTTCTTCTTTACCGGCAGATGTGTTAAGTTTCACTTAATCGGCGAGCATTTATTGTGGTAGTTGAAGGAAAATACATTATAAATCAGTGTTTTTCACTCTTTTTCATTCACCAAGCATTCAAATTTCCTAAGAGCGTGAAAAACCTGAGCAAAGGCATCCACAACGAGAAGTAAAGAAAAATCTTTCAAGCATCCAAACCTAAAAGGCAGATTAAGGTATTTATCAATGGTTTCCTCCTCTACTCCTGAATTCATTGCAAACCCTACTATTATTGAAGTGGTTAAACGCCCTAGGCCCGTATTCAAGATTATCCCCAAAGTAGCAAAACAGGATGATACCCTAGGTGCATTTTCTAAAATCCCTAAAGGAGTTGCATATGCAGAAGACCAGAGAATTTACTTACATTGCCATATTGAGGAATTAGGTTTTGAAGAAATCATGAAAATGTATAAGAATGTTATCTGTGATGAAAATGGAACTGTAAAACCCAAGCATAAGGTTATTGAAACCCTAGGTTTTGTGAAAATCCTTGACATCCCAAAATTTCCTAAGTTGTAAGGATTGTACTCAGTAGAGTCCATGGAGAATTATTTTGGTTAGACTTTATCCATAAGATCACAAGAGAAGCAGTCAAGGTTGTGACTGGCTTACCTTCCACCGGTAGCAGGCCAGATAAGACCAAGAAAGTTTCAAACAACACAGTGATGACTTTAACTGGTGCAACCTATGATAGCAGATCCCTAAGAGTTAATGTTGTGAAAGATGACAATGTTAGATTCATTAGCATGATATTAGGATACAAAACCACACATGCTAACCGACTGAACTCGGTTTCCAGTCTATGTATCAAGAGTGCATATGATATGGTCAACAATGATGCTAAAATAGATGTATGTGAGTGGTTGAAAGATGAATTGATTGATAATTTGAAGAAAATCAAATGAGATAAGAAAGGTACTTTCAGATTTGGTAATCTTCTTGTATGCCTAATGTTATATCTTACTAAGGAGGTCCCCGGTATAGGCAGGAAAGACTTTGGTTATGACATACTGGTAGGTAAACAATTGTTGGATATCTTCATCGGCATGGGAACAGACAGGGAAAACAAAATAACTGAATATTTCCAAGCATTTAAGGCTAAAATGAAAACTAGGGAAAGGCTACCTTAGAGTATTGTAGACAAGTATCAAAAAGAAATTTGTTTTGTAATCAAGAAAGATAAAATTTGGATGGAGGCAGTTCTTCCTAGAACTGTTTGGGTGACAAAGATGGGATATGAGGCTGATGTGAACATTATTGAGACATATGCCAAAGCCCTACTTGAAGCCCCTAGAGAACCAGAGGAAAAGGTATTTGGGAATGCTGAAACCATTGAAAGTGGGGTGCAAACACTGAAACAGAGAAAGAGAAGGGAGAAATATATCCGAAGTACATCTAAGCAGGTTAAATAAATCAAGGAAAACATAATGAATATCACCGGTATCAAAGAAAGTGATTTGGAAGGTTTACAAACGGAAGCTCACATCTCACTGGTTGGAACTTCATCAGAAAGTGATATCCCAGCTGAGTTTAAAAGAGTAGATAGGAAGAGAAAACTTTCACCGGTACCCTCTCCTCCTCCCAAGAAAACCAGGACAACAAGGCAGAAACAATAGGCAGTAAGGCCCCTAGCTAAAAAGATGACACCCAGGAAGAAAAAGGAAAAACGGGTTATCCCTCCTCTTGACATTCTATTGAATGAAATAACAAATGATGGAAATTTATCAAATGTTAGCAAATTATATGATACATTTACCAATGAAGAAAAGGAAAGCGTAGAAAACAGTATCATCTTACACCTAGACATTTATAAGAAAGTTTTGATAGAGGTGGTAGATGATTTACCTAGTGATTTGTATAGGCGGCTTGATGCTAAAAGGATAGCCATTATGGAACTAGACAAGAAAATAAAGATTGAGAAACTGCTAGTAGTTAACCCTATTAAATCAGTTGAGGAAATTGATGAGATGATCAACAAAGCTAACAGAACAGTATTTTCTAGTGGTCACCAGCATGTAAGTCTAATGGCCGGTAGAGTTAATGAGATATTAGAAGAGACAGCAGATAAATGGGACATCTTCTTTGTGGAGAAGGAGAAACAAGAAGAGCTCAAAAGACCTAAATCTTTTAAGGTATACCAAAAGGATAAGGACAAAGGTAAAGGCAAGGTAGGTGGACTACCAAATATAAAAGTGACAGACAATTTGCCACCTCCTTCAGTTACTCCACCGGTTCAGACAGATGCAACATCGGCTACTGAGGATGTGGAGACTCCACATGAGGATACAAATCCTGAATCAAAAATCCTATACACAATAAACATTGATACTCAGGAGGTCAATATTGTGGTTGATAAGGAGACCACTGGTGAGAAGAAAGATGTGGCTACTGAGCCACCGACTGAAAATATGGAGGTAGAGACACATGCAAAACAAACAGTAGAACATATTGATATTGGAATGGTGACTGATGCCATTGATGCAAGCATTGAAAAACCAACAGAGACAGAGATACCGACTGCAAAAAATACAGGGAAACCTACTAAGTCACCAATAGTGGATTGTGCAGATAGAGAAAGCGACAATGGATACCACAGAGAAACCAGCAGTAGAGAGCAGAGTGAAACCCACTGAGAAACGGGCAGAGAAAAAGGTTGAGTCATAGGTACATACAGAGACAGTGCCACCGGCAACAGCTAAGAAGCCTAAACCTTTGCTGATAGAAATGCAGACACAAACTGACCCACCAAAGGTCGAGACAAGCAAAGTGGTTACTCACACCGGCAGCATGGAGATTGTTAAGGTAATTGGACAATCATCCGGTACTTCCATGACTGAATTCAGACCAACAAATGTAACTGAGGTATTATTGGACTCCATTAAGAAGATTACTGATTGTAATGCACTGGCATATAAGGCTATAGATGATACCATCCCCATTCTTAAATTGATTGCACCCAAGTGCAATGAAGAAAATAAAGATTCCTTGAGTCAATTAGACACATTGTCTAAGTACATCACCGACAACATATTGATTGTTGATCAAATAAATGAAGAGACATTTAAAGAGAAAATGGATAAGGAAAAGGAGAAATTCTTTGATGAGACAATAAAGAAGTTCTTGGGACACATTGATACCCTCTTACTAGCACTGAGTAAAACAACAATGGAGTCTAAGGAACTATATAGAGATACATGTAAGACAAATCTTTTGATAGTGGATATCGATAAGGAGATCAAAAAAGTACAAAAAGGAATAAATGATATAGTTGACAATATCATTGGTTCATCAGAACCAATATCAATTATAGAACATGAGATAGCTAGATTTGAGGAGAAACTTGAGAAATTGGAAAAGGAGAAGGAAAGAATAAAAGGAAAGGCAAAAGAACTTAAATGCGGACTTAGTCCTAAATTGGATAACCTCATCTCTTTAAGGAAAGAGATCTCAGAGGCACTTATTTAGGGACAAAAGACACCAGAAGAGAAAATGCATCACCTCACCAGTACAATTCAAAGAACAGAGGCAGCATTAAAGGATAGTGACATGTTCACTCAAAGCTTGAATTTGGTATTAGAAGACGTATTTCAGATTGTAACCAATCGGTTACAAGGTTCGAGCTAAAATTGCACTCAGTTGACATTTTGACAGCCTTTGTCATTGATGTCAAAGGGGGAGTAGTAGATAAGAGAAAAATCCAATAACTTAGAGATCATCTGCTCAGGGGGAGCACACAGTTTTGGTAAGATTTTTGGACTTCAATTTTTGGATACAATTTTTCTCATGGGTGTTGCCATCAATGCCAAAGGGGGAGATTGTTGGCATTGCACACTCCAATGAGAATTGTAGGTGGTTGAATTTATTGTCATTGATGGCAACCTTGCAATCTTATGGCACCGGCATCGACATACTCTACACCGACAGTTAGTTCACCGGCAGCAACAAGGATGTTTACCGGCACCCTAGCCGAGATGACTTTGTTTATTATATATTGTATTTAATTGTAATATCTTTTTGTAAGCTGACATGGCATATTGTAATAAGACTCATATATAAGTATGAGATCTTGTAGATCATTTTGTAGAGAGATGATAGGATGGATATGTAGAGCGAATACTAAGGCAGATCTTGTAGAAAGGTTTATGGTTATTGTATGAGCTTCAACCGATACTGAACCTGGCATAGCAGATGCTTTTTGTAGCAGTACATTATATTGGATTCTTATAATCCATTTTGTAAGCCAGTGAGACTTCCTTTTTTATTTGAGCAGTGAGCTCTAGGCAGTTGGCCTTCCTACATGTGCAGGCACCTCTTGTAAGTAATATCCATTCATTGGTCGGTGAGTGAATATTGTGGGTCACAAATCCCACCGAGGTTTTTCCTACACCGGGGTTCCTCGCCAAAAATCTTGTGTTATGGTGTGCTTTCTATGTTGTGTTTATTGTTCATATTTACTGCATTAATTCTTGTTTACCGGTACATTGTTTTGGAATGCAAAATATTTAATAAGGTCATAAAATCTGCAAACCGGTTAGATATTGATTCACCCCCCCCCCCCCCCTCCCCTCTCAGTATCTTTGGGAATCCTAACAAATGCATCAATGGTGAGAAAGATACAGTGTAAATGGTGACAAGGGCAGCCCATATAAAGCATATCACATTCCTCACAGAATTCAAAGAAGACAGTTCTCTCATGCATACAAAGGAGAATTTTGACATGGATAGTAATGATTCATCAAAACAGCTCTTAACAGTCATACTACAGGCATGATCCATAGTCGTGTAGCATTCATCATGAGCAACCATGAGTCTATGAAAAAGTATGATGGTCACAGTTACAAGAGATATAATGACAACCTCACTGATATATGTACAAAGCATGAAGATAGTCATCACAATAATGTTTAGCCTAACATTCACAGCTATAGTAAAAAGCCACAAAATCATCAAAATGCAGTACTAGACCCCTTAACAGAGATGAGCCTTGTTAATACTCAGAGCTCCAATCTAGAAAATGAAGGTGTATATGACAGTCATCATGACATTCAATGAACCCAAGGGCACAATGCATGATGCATATGATTAGAATAGAAGATGTCAGTCTTAATAGTACCTAAAAATTTTCAAGGTTAAAACGGTGATTTGTGCCCAAGTAGCGACATTCAGAGTAATCATTGGCCAAAGGTAAAATTGTTACAAGAGAACACAATGACATTTATAGCCATGAATTTCTAAACAATCACAACCATCAACTCCAAAAACCATCAAGCAAAAAACACATTTTCAATGTATACACAGGGAGATATAAGATATTTCACAGAGCAAGTAATGAGTACAGCCAGCCAGCCATAGGATCATAATCACAGAAAAAACCATTGATAAGAGAATACAGTAGCAGCAGAGTTTAGGGTCAAGGAGAAATAGAAGACAATGATTTTTTCATTGTATTAGTAGTCCAATGTGCCAAAAATATAGTTATCCTACTCGTTGTTAAAGTGAAGATATAACCCAAAGTGCAGTAACAGAAAAATTATTGTAACAGTAAAAGCCTATGAAGCCTTTATCAATGCATACTACAAAAGGTCATAATAGTCATGATTAGAGACAAAGTAACACATAAATGTTGTAACAACAATACTACATGGACAGTTACAATCATTACAACTACAAAGATGTTCTATTTTTCTTCAACAAAGGCGGTCCCAAGCACATGGCAATAACCTTATTCTAGAGATCAAAGATATTTCATAGCCATAGTCACAATATGGGGTTCTAAATCAGAAATTTGCAGTCCACTATTGCGTCGAACAGAGGGTTTTGTTTTACTGTTAAAATGGACACATTGGACGGTGGTTTTTTAATCTTTCAAGCAGCTTTTATACCCATTGGAGATAATCAAGTATAGCAGACTGAAACACAAACTCATTGTCAAGAATCAAAGGAATATACTCCTATAGCAACTCAAATACAAATATGATAAGCATTCAAGCTCAATATGCACAGAGAGGCAAAAGCTACTATATCTTTTCATACATGTATAAGGGTTTTTCATAAAAACCCTAAACAAAGCTTACGCAATCTTCTTTACAAAACGAAGTGTTACAGAAAATACATAGGAGAAGAAGTGAAAAGGCACATACTGTGCTAGATTCATGCAAAAATGAAACTTCCATGCAACCATTCGAAGCCCTGTTCCAAATCCCAGTTCAAGCTCAAAGCACAGTTCATGCATGGTGGCAAAGAGATTTTTCCTCAAAGAAGATGCAAAAAAGGAATGATACAATGCGATGCTTTTAGGGTTCCCTCTGTTTTGCCTTTTACCTTGCATGCCCTAATTTCATTTCATTGAATGGGCTTTTCTTTTGTTTGTTTTGTGAAAACAAATAGATGCATTTATTAGGTGCCTAGTGGTCTTTCTAAGACCTAGGAAATAAATAAAGAGCCCTCAATACACAAAGAGAAAAAACTTTTTTAAAGCTTTTATTTCCTTTTATTTTTGTTCTTTATATTACAATATAATTTTATTTAGGTTTTATTCAATCAAAAAAAACTTAATAAAACTATATTAAAATATAAGAAGAAAATAACTCATTCTTTAAATATTTAATTTTAGTATTTATTAAAATAAATCATTTTAATAAGTAATAAAATAAGATTATTTAAAGAATGAAAGGGAAAAAATAAGTGCAGTCATGCATATTTCAGAAGAGGAATATTTTTATCCTTGAGCTATATTTAGCATATTCAACATGAAGATTCTACAAAGGGAGGGATTTTCTTTTTTCTAGCTATTCAGCACCAGTGATCATGCAGTTTTCAGTGGAAGGAGGGATTTTTCTTTTTCAGAGCTATTTTTAGTGTTAGCATACATCATGCAGAGTTTTGGAACAGAGTTGCTTTTTGAGAGCTATTTCAAGTAGTGTGGTAGTTCTATTTTTAGCAGAGGGGTTCTTCTCATGCACTATCAGTTGGGGACCTTTTTTAGCATTGGAGGCTATTTTTGGCAGAGTTTCACATGAGTTTTTTAGGCTATTTTGGGCAAATTTGCCCAGGGCTTTTTCTCATGCAATTTTTTTTCATTTTAGGGTTTTTGAAAGAAAATATTCTATATATTTATTTCTCCTCCCTTTTTCCCTCTGGTTCTTTCTTTTCTGCTACACACATAGCGAAAAAAGAAATGTACCTCAACACTTAGCAGTTTTTCAGTTATTGTAATAGAGTTATATTTTATTCAGTTTTTGCAATGCAGAGTTATTTCCTTATCAGTATTTCTTGCTTTTTTATTGTCAGGTGAGCGATTTGATAAAGTTATTATGATTTTTAAAATCATTTGCTTTGTCTTGCTTTTGCTTTGCAGAAGTAGAATCATTTCATTATAGATTTAGGTTGTGGGTTGTGTTCACCTGGTTTCCAATTGTTTGCATGTTGTGAAAAATAACTTTTCCTACATGCAGAAGTTGGATAACTTCAAACCTTTTCATGAACTGTTTATGAATTTGGTGATCTAATTTATCTGTGAAGTGTTTTCATTCAGTATTGTAGTTGTTATAGTTTTAGTGCAGTAGTTCAAAACTCATTAATTTTGGTATATCACCTCCATTAGGATAGATTTTTTGTTGTATGCAAGGCTTTTTTACCCTTTTCTCACAAAAAGTTAGTTGTAGGAGATCCATCAAGACAAGAAGTCAACCTGGTCCCCGGAAGTTTACTTTTAGTATAGGCAACCCACAAGCCTGAAAGTATTACCATGTTTCATAGGATTGCTAGGTTTCACAATTAGTGTTTTCAGGTATAATCCTTCGTGACAACAAGATCATGACAAGTTTTACTCTAATGTTAGAATTGATGAAAATGCTCTCAACAATCTATCAAGAAATTGTGATGAAAATATTTTCAACAAATTGAAGATAGTGCACATAGAATTTGATTCTGATGCAAATGAAATCATTTTTGTAGGTCCAATGATGGAAAAAGATGAAGGTAATATAATTGAGCATACAACATCAATGGCTTCAAAACCTCCTACTATTCATAGAGATATGGAATTGATCTATGCATGGGTTAATAAATGTGATGCAAATCCAACAACATTGATTTCAATCGACTAGGAAACAATGCATCTCCTATCAATGAGTATGTCACATTTGGATAACCAGATATTTCATTCCCAAAACTGTTTCGTGATGGATAATGTGGCTGGTTAGAAACCCGAATGAGGTGGGTACATGTGCATGAATTTGTGAAGCATCTATTGAGGTATAAGGATCATTGTTTTGGTCAATATTCAAGATTCACATATTTTATGATCAATATGATAATGAGACATCGTGCACAAAATTCATCTGCAGTATTTGTGAAAAGAAGTTTTTAAGGCATGTCAATCACCATTAATGAGTTGCGTTAGCATATGGAAAACATGCCACGCTCTCATCTAGCTAATAGGCTAATGTGATTTGGAAACAAACTCAGGGATACAAGGGTATATTGGGCTCAATCTCATGTAGAATTGATAGACATGCTTCATTAAATCAGCTCTCCTACAATATTCTTTGCATTGAGTGTTGCAAACATCTAGTGGCCTAATTTGCATGCATTAATACCAAAAAACACCACAAAGTACTTCATGAGAAGCTAAAATTTGGTGAAGACAAAATGTTATAGACTATCCTCATATTGTTGCACACTACATGCACTTAAGACATTCAATATTCATAAAAAAAAATTAGAGAAAGGAATGAATGTTAAAGATTACTGGACTAGATATGAATGGCGACATACGGGGACATTGCATGTGCATGGGTTCCTTTGGATGTATGGAACACCAATATATGGATAACATAGATTGGTCAAATGAGGAGTAGAAGAAAAAAATTGAGAGTTATTTTCATTCCATTGTTCATGCATGGAATCCTAGAAAAGATCCACATCAACAAAATATGTAGGCATGTACATGAATATTTTCATATACATCTAATATATGACATAAACTACTTATACTTGATGATATGACTAATACATTCATTTGTATTTTCAATTGTATGCATTCCAAAATTATCATCAACATCCATGTTTAAAAAATATAGCACAACTTGCAGAGATAGATATTGAGCGTGACTATGAAGAGATATTAAACTCTACAGAATGACACATAGTGTGTAAGGAGGGTGCATGCCTAAGGAAAAAAGTAGGCGGGATGGTTTGTAGGTACAAATATTTAATTAGTCAAAAAAATCACATGTTTAAATATATAAAAGTTATACCAATTAATGAAATATATACAAGTTCATATTCATTCTAGGTATAAAGCCCCTTTGTTGTTGAATCTAGAAGGATGCAAATTATATGAGACATGGAGACAAGATACAAAAAAATTGAACTAGCAAGAAGTGATGAAGGAGTGAATTCACATAATCGCCACATATTACAATTATGGAGAGAAAATATAGATTGACAACCTATTCTTTCCAAGAATGTTGTAATCAAATATATTGCAAAGTATGCCACAAAAGTAGAAAAAAGCTTAGAAACATATAACTAGATGTTGATGCATCTTTCAAACATGGAAAACCCTAATGATTTAGTTGCACGAGCATATAGAAGGCTTCTAACCGATACAGTCATAGAAAGAGACATTGGATCTCAAGAAACATGTCACATGTTGTTATAACTTCCATTAGTAAAAAGAAGTAGAAGATTTGTTAATCTAAATGTTTCATGTGAGGTGTTTAAACCTATAGCTATACATATTGAAGAGAACGATGAAGAACAAACAATATCTCTCATTGATGGATATAAAACAAGGCCTCCTTCTATGGAACATGTCTCATTGATCGATGTAGCTAGATCATGGATTTATAATCCTAAATGAAAAAGAGACAACAAATGAGATCCAAGACAAAGTGCATCTATTGTCAAAATTATCCCTAGGTTTGTATTCATTCATCCAGATGACTTAGATAAATGGATTGACTTCTATTTTTTAGAGTTATTGTTGTACAAACCATTTCATGACATAGAAAGAGATATTGGTTATGATCATGACTCCATAATAGTAAAGTGGGAATCATTCAGCTATAATACTTGGCACGTGGAATGAATAATGGCTAAAGAAAATGTTGAAAAATACCAATGATTTTAAATTGAAGACAATGAACCTATTCAAAGAATTACCATAGAGAATGAATGGGAAATTTTATCTACATTGCATCAAGGTAAAAATATACAAGTTTTTGAAATAGATATGTTGGGAAGAAGAGACATTGATAGACATACAAATTGGTCTCATGAATATCAAGGTGAAGAGTACACAACTCAAGAAATCAATTTCATAAGTAGCAGGAAAGGTCATGGATGTCTCATAGATGATGATATATTTTAATGCATCAATTACATGACCCTTATTAGTAAACAAAGAAAGGCAATCAACATAATTATGGTGGGCACTACCATAAAAATCAAAATGGACAACCATTATTCATGATAATACAGAAAACAACAGGAACAGGAAAGTCGTATTTGATTGGTACCATTAGTCAAGCCCTTGAGAACGAGGCAATGTCAAGTCATTCTCTCCTTCTATTACTTGCACCAATAGGAGTTGTAGCATTCAATATAGGAGCCTCTACAATTCATTCAAAATTGACAATCCCAATATGAGACTTTTCTCAGCTAGAAGGAACAAGACTTACAAGCTTTCAAGAAGATGTGGCACATATCAAATACATTTTGATTGATAAAATGAGATTCATTGGTCAAAACATGTTGGAGAACATAGATTTTTTACTCTGAAAAGCATTCCCACAAAATGCACACATAAGCTTTGCTGGTAGATCTTTAATCAAGACAACTATTTTATATTATATTATTATAATTCATATCTATGAATTTTTTTATAATTTTATTACATAATTTTTGTTGGTCTTCTTGCAGGTATATCCATGATTTTGGTTGGAGATTTGGGCCAATTGCCTCGAGTCAATGATAGATCAGCATATGATAGCAATAGATGAGCAAAGTTATTGTGGTAAGAATTTAAAACTATGGTTACATTAGATAAAATATTCAGACAAGATAGACAAAACAACCAACAACAAAGGTTTCGTCAACTTTTGAAAAATCTAAGAGATGCAAACCTACAAATTGATGATTGGAGATTAATTATGACAAGAACTCCTATTAACATAGATGCTACAACTAATGTTGAGTTTGACAATATTGTCCATTTGTTCTCCACAAATGAAAATACTCATAATCATAACAAAAAAATGTATATACATTGAAAGATCATGTTGCATGTAATCTTGCAACAAAAGTAGGAATTGTCATCAAGCAGAAGATTTTTCAAATGATGAACTTGATCTAGAGATATTGATCAGTAAGAATTCAATAGCAATGTTTGTATACACCTAAAAATGGTCCGAAGATAATTAATTAAATAAGCAATTATTTAATTAATCCTCCTTCTTAATTTAATTGAATTCATTAGCAATTTGATTAAATTACCCATTCACCTACTTATTAATAAATCTAAGGATTTATTTAATAAGTTCATTGCAATAGTTCCTTTTATTAAATTATCTAAATTAATTAATCCTCCTCCCATTTAATTCATTTCTTCTAATCCCCTAATTAATTAAAACAAATCAATTTATGAGTTGTTGAAAGTTAATTAGCCTTTTCCTATTATTTGAATTTTTAAATTCAAATTCCCCACATGCCTCCTAACTTCTAACCACCTAACCTAACCCATTCCACCTAATCCTAGGTTTAGCTAACATCCTCATCCTAACCTCCTTATCCTAACCTCCTATGGGTTGGATATTCTCCCCTTGAGACACATGGCACTTATGCCACATGTCTTCTCCCTTGGACACTTGCCCTCTTATGAGAAATATTCCTTGACACTTGTCACCACAGAGATGACAAGTGTCTCTCCCTCCAACCTCTTCTCCAACCTCCTCCAATTTGACCCTTGATATCTTTAGACACAATCTTTACCGTTGATTCCTGCCACCTCACCCCTGGCCTTGGAAATCCTATAAATATCCCCCATTTTGGAGCACAAAGGATCCCATCTCATATCATTTTAAGCATTGAGGTTATAGGCATTTCCATCTCATATCATTTCAAACATTGTTATTATAGGCATATCCATTCTTGCATATCATTTAAGCATTGTTATTATAGGCAATTGCAACTTAGATCTAGCTTAATTTTGATCATCTTCTAGCTTAATTGCATCTATCATTTAGCATAATCAATAGATATCATTAGCATAATTAGCTTCTTGGATCAATCTAGCTTAATCATGCATTCATCTAGCTTGCACATCATATCATTTTAAATCCTTCGTCTTGGTGTAGTCAAGTCACTAGGATCGCTCATCTATATCTGAGAGAAAATCCACACTCGCATCTCTTAGGAGGCGATAGGTCATTTTTTCATGGTTTATCTTTCGTTTGATTTCAATTTGCTAACCATGCTTGTAATGATCTATTGAGTGTTTGTGTTGCAGCTGTAGGTATCCTACTTGACACACACGACATTTTGGTACCCACCGTGGGGCCAAAAATCTCATTTTTGGCCTCTCTCATCATCAAATCTTCCATCTTAAGGGTTTTTGGTCATGAATGCTTCAAAATCTCATACAAGTACCTTTATAGCACCGTACGAGCTTCTTTATGCACTCGTATGGGTATGTGGGAATACTCATCCTACTAGGTGAGAAAACTCGTACGAGTTTTTGCATCTGGGTTTTCAAAACAGTTTGCATTTTAAGGGTTTGTATGCTTCAATTTAGCTATTACTAATGTTAACCCTTGCTTGATTTTGAGTTTTCTAGTAGCCTAACTAGTTTTTGTAGGATGATTGTTGAAGATTACGCTTGCCAAAGAATCAATTACTCCAAAACAACATGATTACTAATGTATTTGTTTTGCAAATTGCCTAAGGAGAACCAACCAAACTTTATATATTCTTAAGTTTTCTAGGCACACTTAAATTGCTATTGGTTAATGAACATCTTGTTTTCTATGCTTGAGAAGTTATCTAAAAGGTAGGAGAGTATGCTCTTTTCCATTTGGACAATCAGAAATCCTGACCCTTGAAGAACTTCTATGTTTGAGATTTGAATACCTTTAGCGAGCCTATCATAGTGGGAAAAATTAATCACCCTGTGAGAACGACTCAAGTGAGTACAACTAGACCTAAGCTTTCCAACTCACTCTAAAAAATAGGCCTCTCGGGATTAAAGTTTTGGAGGATGGGATTATTTGAGTTTTCTCTTTTGAGATATCTCATATCGGACATTTAGTAGGGCCTCGCGGTTTCAATCACGCTTGCGTGACTACTTCTTGTTTTGGTACCTTGTTAGGCTATAGGCCTCAATCGCGCTTGCGTGACTACAAGGGATAATTTTAAATGAAAATCCTTACTACGAACCCTAAGATATAAGCTACCTGGTTCACCTCCGAAAGGGGGATAATCTTTGTGCAAGAGAGATAGTAACTCTCCCAAGAAACTTGACATATCATGCCCCCATTAGCATTTGGAGTCGAATAATACGGTGTTGAGAATCCATTGTGTGAGACTCAACAGTCATATTCTGATTAGCTATTGGGTGTATACCTAAGTTTGCAAGCAAAGGTTTTCTCTCTCAGCCAGCTTCCTTAAGATTTAGCGTGTTGTGTTTTCATCCCTAAAACAAAAACTCAGACATCTAAAACTGGAAAACATAATCAAAACATCAAACATCATTGATCAAAAATCTTTCAAAGTCAAAAATTTGTCTCTGCTTTGTCCTCAATCATACGAGTTTTCTAGTTTGTCGTACAAAAATCTAGTTTATTGGCCTATTCAGTGTTAGTTGTCATACGAGTCAGATTAGTAGAATATTATTTGTTATCATTTATCGTATGGTTCTGTGGGAAGTTTTGTGCGGGATTCCTAGTTTATTGTATGGGTCTATATGAATTCTCGTCTGGGATTGTGTAAACTATCGTACGAATTTCTCTCTGTCCGTCCAGAGTTGTCTTCTTGCATGTCTTTTCCAAATCTGCCATGTTTTCTTGGTCAATTTACAATGAGCGTATATGCCTAATATATGTCATTATGTGCTTAGGTTGTCTTCTTGGTTCACTCGGTCAAGTTATCTTCTGTCAAATCGGATTCTATAACTAGACACCCCCAAGATTTTCAAGTATTCACCTTCAACAAGTTCAAGATCTAAAATCTCAAAGTGCATCATCACCGTCTTTGATAAACTGATCACTCAAAACATAGTTTCTCATTAGGATCTATCATCCTCGATAATAAAACTACAACGTTTGATCAGGATAACCTTGTCTCACATCGTAGAATATAGCATTCGTATTGGACTTGGTTTTATCAAAATCATCATCATTGCACTCCAAACTGAGATCGAAAAACTTACAAATCTACAAATACTTCAATTATATTTTCATGTCATATCACTCTATCATATCTACATTGACAATTGGTCCCTTATTGAAACACCTTTTAGACAATCGAATCCCTGCATAATATTCAACACACATGTATGCACATTTTAACTAGAGCACAGAGACGTAAGATCGTAGAAACGGAAATAGAAATATTCGAAATAGTTGAAGATCATAGAAACATGGAATACCAAAGCAAAATACAAGACGAAGACATAACAGGTCAACATATCAGAGAAATCAAACAAGTCCAAAATCAAAAGCCAACTATGTCAAAACGTCACAAGGACTCAAATGCATCTCCAAAGAAAGGTGGCTCTTTTATGCAACTCTTAAAGAGATCCCTAAGGGATTTTTCTTAGGAAGATCAAAATCGTGCACCTATGTCTAGCAATGGCTCATCCCCCAGTAAGAAAATTGACTCTCCAAAGGCATCTATTCCTACACCTCTTGAAAACTTGCAAGAACCTTCTATAACATCCTCACCAAACAATACACCCAAGGATGAAGTTCCCCAATGGATATCCATAATGGTCATCAAACCTATTTTAGAGGATCATATTCAAAGCCCATCTCCTTCATGTCCAAGCATTGATTTCTTGCAACATCCCCATAATGTTTCCTTGCATATTGAAGTCCTCATTCATAGGACGCTCGTTAAACATGTCCTAATAGATGGGAGAGTTGGCTTAAACATTTTCTCATTAAGTCTTGTTCGTGCTCTAGGTTATTCTGAAGATTCAGTTGATCCTCGGAAAAAGATCACAATCAAAGCATATGATGAAGAAGAGTGTTCCTCTAAAGGAATTATGATATTACCCATCATAGTGGGACCTTTGCAGAAAGACACAACATGCCAAGTCCTAGACTTGGATTTATCATACAACATACTCTTGGGAAGACCATGGATACATGACATACAAGCTATTCCATCAACATATCATCGATGCCTGAAGTTTCCATATAATGGGCAGGAAATCACAATCTCAGCAGACTCAAATCCATTCCAATACTATAGTAATCTGAAACTGGCTCAAGAGGTCATTGTTCCTCATAATAGGGAGGCATCGTCTTCAAACACACAATCCAAAGAAAAATCATTTGCCTCAATTTTGTCAAGCATGGAAAAACAAATGCAGCTAAGAGATCTAGGGAATGGAGAATATTCACTATCACAAATACCACTTTCTCCTAAATCTTATGAAAAAACATCACACTCTAAACAACAACCAATTGTGAAAAATCTTCCTATGTTTTATGGAGCATTTATCAGTGCGGGGACATTATCTGAAGAAACAAAAGACAAAGATGTGATACAATGGCTATACAAGGATGAAGAAGTCCAACAAAATATCAACAATGTCAGAATACCTACAGAAAAATATGGAAAAGGATTTAACATCCTTCAGAAAATGGATACACTAGAACGGGTCCTTTAGGAAAAAGGAAGGAAGGTATTCTAGAACCAATAGAACCTCATACTCAGCAAGCTACATACAAATCAAGCTTATGGTATGTACAAGTTACTCTACAAGAAGACACATCTTCTAGGCAACAAAAAGATGAATATGATAACAAACAAGAGCAACTTGAAATTGAAAGGGAAGAAAAAGATGTAGGTGTTGATGTAGTTCATGCGTATGCAGGACAAATGTTAAGAACTAGCCCACTTGAATTAGAATCACATTTGGTTGATTTGGACTTAATTGAGGACAATCAGGAGGTACTTGCGAGAGGTCATTTTGATGAGAGTATCGTTCTAGATATTGAAATACATATCAAAAACTTTGACATCTCTATCATGACCCTTAATACCCTCGAAGCATCTCAACCTAAGGACCCCTTACCTCTAATCCATCATGAACTTATTGACTAGGAAAATGAAAGACATACTGCCATTGATACCTTTCCTAATGACCATGCCATATCCTTATATCTTAATGCAATCGAACCCACAACAACTTTCACCAAGGATTTCAACAATGTATCTTCCAGTCAAGTAGGTGCCAAATCTCCTAGTCACAAAAGTGAAAATAAAGAAAACAATATTAGGTCTAATGCTGAAAACCATTTATTGGCAGCATTAGACCAAGAAAAAGTAAAAAGAAAGGACACATCTAATAGTGAAAACCTCCTCGAGGCATTGGAAGATGGGAGATTTGACACCTCACTTGAATACTATCAAGAGAGGTCATCTATCCTAATAGTACCAACAGAGGCAGTTAACATTGGCACAACTGATCACCCAAAGATTCTATATCTAGCAACCTCTCTATCAAAACAAGAAAGGCAAAAATATTTGGAACTCTTCAAAAGATGGCAAATCAATTTTGTCTGGTCATATGCAGACATTCCAAGGTTAGATCCAAATCTTATAATACGTCACCTGAATGTCAGTCCAGGAGTAGGCATCAATAATGGAACACAACATAGATCAGGAGCAGGCATTCTATTCATCACATCGTAAGGTCACACAATTACAAAGGCATATAAATTGAGTTTTCCATGTATCAATAACACAGCAAAATATGAACCTTTGGTCACGAGAATTAAAATGGCCATAGAATGGAACATTACACAACTTCAGGTCTTTGGAGACTCTCAGCTCATCGTCAATCAAATTAATGACGATTATCAAACAAAGGATGAAAAGCTAATGTCTTATAAGAAGATGGTTGATGATGTTAAGAAATAATTTGTCAAAATAAATTTTGAGCATATTCCAAGGAATGACAACAAAGAAGAAGATGCCATGGAAACACTTGCTTCTCTACTTCAGACACAGGAAAATCAAGAGCGTTATGAATTCCTGGTGGAAGAGTTATTTTACCCTACACATAATTGTCCTAATTCCCAAATTATCTGTCACCTTGTTGGGCATGATTCCTCCCACTATGGCCAAATTTATACAAACCTGAAAGATAATATCCTCCCTCCTAACTTGTCAAAGAACCAAAAGAGACTTTATTCGCCAATCCTCCCATTATACTCTTGTCACGGACACCCTTTTTAAACGAGGTCTGGACAGTACTCTCTTAAGATGTCTCAAGCAAGAAGAATCTGAGAAGACCTTAAATGAAGTCCATAACAACATTTATGGCACTCATTCAAGTGGTCTTACCCTTTCAAAAAAACTCATACGCTTGGGCTATTATTGGCCAACTATGGAACGAGATTCTTTTCAGATAGCTAAAACATGCAAACAATGTCAAATCTGTGGAAATTTAATTCATGCACGAGCACAAGAACTCATGCTTTGGCAACATCTTGGCCATTCTGCCAATCGGGTCTTGATCTAGTAGGAAAGATAAATCCTCCTTCATCCAATGGTCACAAATTCATCCTTGTAGCTACAAAATATTTCACAAAATGGATTGAGGTAGTACCTCTCATAAATATCATAGGAAAACAAATTGTTGCATTTATCTTGAACTACATCGTATGTCGCTATGACATACCCATGACCCTTATCACTAATAATGGGCAACCATTCAAGAACCAGGATGTACAAGAGCTATGTGAGAAATTAAAGGTCCAACATAGATTTTCCACACCCTACTATCCACAAGGGAATGGGAAAGCACAAGCATCAAACAAAACTATTTTAAAAATCCTCAAAAAGATAGTGAATGATGCTGGCAGAGATTGGCATATTCAATTGAACCCTGCTCTATGGGCCTATCATACCATTATCCGCACACCAACAGGTGCCACACCATTCTCTCTTATCTATGGATTAGAAGCAATACTGCCAATAGAAGTAGAGATACCTTCTCTACGAGTATCATTAAAAGGTCTTATCCCAGATGAAGAACAACGAGTACCTAGACTGTAAGAGTTAGAATTTATCCATGAACAATGACAAAATGCATTTGATCATTTGAAGGTGTATCAGCAAAGAAAGTGTCAAAGTTATAATCACAAGGTCAAACCATGAGCCTTTCAAGCTGGAGAACTATTACTAAAGGAAAATCCACGCAACCAAGAAGCTCGAGAAAATAAAGGGAAATTTGAACCAAACTGGTTAGGTCCGTTTGTGGTCACAACAGTATTTGGATCAGGAGCATATCAACTATCAACATAGGACAGGGATCAGCTTGAAGAACCCATCAATAGCATGCATCTGAAGAAGTTTTATGTTTGAAAAAATAGAAAAATCAAAAACAGTGAAAAAGAAGAAAAATAAAAAACAGTGAAAAAGCAAAAGAAAAAAAAACAGTGAAAAAGCAGAAAAAATCAAAAATAGTGGAAAAGATAAAAAATTCAAAAATAGTGGAAAATCATAAAATACAAAAACAGAGAAACAAAAAATCAAATATGAGAAAAAGTGCAATAAAAATAGATGGTGAAATCCTGGCAACAGGCGCTATTTGTCAGCTAGCTCTTCCATCTATTAGTTCATGCATCCTTCCGCTTGCATTCATTTCCATCAGCATTGTTCATATCCATAATAAGCCTTTGTACATACGCAGGCCTCGCGAGTGATTTCTCACCATGGTTTGGATCATTGGGTATATCACAATAAATTTGTTTCTAGGCTTGGGGAAAAATCCCGCACCTAGCTGGGGGCAAAAATTTTGATCATTTTGAGCTTCCTTCAATAGTTAGAACAACAGTTAGCCAACTCTTACCAAGTGAAACTGAGACACATCCAACGTTGAACGCAAGATTAATTTATCAACCATCAACCTATCACATGTCAGTCTAAGCATGACACACACATATCAATGGATGATATCTTTTGGATAATGATTTTAACGCTTTGGTTCAACTTTATATCTTGATTTTTGCTATCATGATTTCTGAGTGACTCCAAGATGTCTCTAACTAGAGGAACAAGGAAGGAACATGATATTTTTCTTGTCTATTGTCTATAAATTAATCATTAATATGTGCAAATTTGTCTCAGGACATGATCACCAGAGTATCGTCGAAGATATTTTCGATTTTCATATAGAAATGGTTAATACTGCCTATTTTATGCAAGCAACACTTAGGTCATCTTGGTTCAATTATACCATCGATGTTTGCACTCACTTCCCACATTTTAAAAAGCTCAATGATGACACAAAGCAATAACCCAGTGACTAGTCTGATTGCAGCTTTGCATTTGCATTTAGCTTGCATTTCATTCTTGCATAGGATCACAAAAGCTCATCTTATCCAAGGCCAAATCTATCGCAGGAATAATCAATGTATCATCATAGGCGTATACACAATCAGAATGATGACTCATCTCTCTGCAGATGTTGTCAACCCAACATGAATCTTAAACTACTCCCTCGACTGTACCAACATCAGCACATCTGAATCTTCCTGCAACAAGATATCAACAAAATGTCAGTTCTTTATCCAATCAATCTTATCAATTCTATCAATCCATCTCATCTGATCTATTCTATCATGTCTTATATAGGATGTATCTTTCCTGGAACCAGCCTTTTTGATCACATCTTGTACATGATATATCGTTCCTGAAACCAAATGCTCTGATCATCGTTGTCTTATACAAGAGGTGTCATTCCTGAAACCAGACTAGATCTCAATCTTATCAATTCAATCAAGCTCTATCAATCATCACATCGAGAATCACATCACAGGGATTAAAGAACTCACACTTTCATCAATCAACGTTGTAGATATCAAATCATTTCTAATCGGTACATCAATTTCGCAAAGATTCAAACACTCCAAAGTTCAATTATCTCAATTGATCTCCCAAGGGGGCATCATCGTATCACAATTTATCAATCAATGTCTGGGACATCCTATTGAACCAATATCACATCAACGTCATCAAAATGAGGTTATTCTTTGAATCAATGTGTCATCACGCCTCGCTTCAAAGAGGGGCAAAATGTATACACCTAAAAATGGTCTGAAGATAATTAATTAAATAAGAAATCATTTAATTAATCCCCCTTCCCAATTCAATAGTGATATTAACTTCAAAAAAATTGATGCAAGTGGGACTTGTAAATGGAGCTCTAGGATATGTTTAAAAGATTATCTATAAAGTAGGATGTTCTCCACCTGAACCACCATCATATGTCATGGTTGAATTTGACAATTATACAAGAATGTCATTTGAATATCATCATCCAATTATAATTCCAATAATAGCACAAAGGGGCGGGACATTTCAGTTACCATTGAGATTGGCATGGGCCGACTATACATAAATCTCAGGGGTTGCCTCTATCAAAAGCCACAATTGATATTGGACCAATAGAAAGAACAAGATTGACATTTGTGGTAGTTTCTCAAGTAAAATCTCTAGAAGGTCTTAGAATAATGCCAACATTCACATATGATCCTTACGAAAAAATGAAAATCAATAGATAGCTTGCAAAGCAAAAGACTGAAGAAAACAAATTAAAGTTTTTACAAGATAATTGATGTAATATATTTTTGTGTTGCTACTATTTTTTTTTGTTAATTTTACATCCGTTGGGCTATTGTTTATAGGAACAACAACCTTGTTTTGCTCCTTATTAATATATAAAATAATTGAATTTTTGTTCCAATATCGTATGTTAAATCCCTAATTTTTACTTTTATTGATTACTTATGTTGGGACAAATAATTTTATCAAAGTCATTCTATTTTTTTTACTATTTATTCAAAATAATTTAAACAAAATGCAATATAATACCATTTATAGTTTTATGTGTCTATTTATTAATACATAATTCAGATTTTGTTAAAAAAAATTCTATTTTTTGTAATGTCTAAATCATTTAATACATACACATAACAAGTATAATATTTTAGTTTTCTCCATAACACCTTATACTTTATCTATGCATGCTTCAAAGTTTTAAAGTCATAAATACTTTAAAACAAAAAAATTATATTTTATGCTCATTAATGGGCCTAAAAGGGTTAATCCTTTGCATAATGAAGTAAGGGGTTCAAAATGGACACCTCTTGAATGTGATTGGATAAATGTGAACTTTGATGATGCAACGAAAGGGAACCCAAGTCCTTCAGGGGCAGGTTGTTGGCAAAAGACCACAACAAAAGTATCATAGCATGTTGCAGTCAAAGATTAGGATGGAGTTCTAATAACGAAGTAGAAGCATATGCAAATCTCCTTCTTGTTTGTGTGGCAAGAAAACTGAAGGTGAACAACCTCCATCTTGAAGGGAATTCACATATTATGGTTAGACCAATTTTGAAAGGGCGGACATATAATTGGAAATTAGATAAGATGATTCAATCCATTAAGAAGCTATTACTTGGTTTCAATAAGTAAAAGATTTTGAATGTACTTCAGGAGTGTAACGCTGAAGCTGACAAGTATGCCAGCATGGCTCTTACACTTCAAGTTGGTGAAACCAAGTGGTTTGACAAGGCAGGTGAGAGGGCGAAGGTCGATGTTGAGCTAACATAATTTCAAATTGGTTCAGATATTATTGTCCATTATGGTTGAAGAGGCCGAAGAAAATTTCCTTACACTTATTAATTGAATTGATGGTTTGAGTTTGAAATTTGCATTAATTGCTCCTAAAGCTCGGCATCCTTATTAGCATTTGAAAGTTGATATGAACTTTGAAGTGTGCGAATGGCCTTGGGAGGGAAATCTAGGTTGGTTGTTTGATTGTTGCAGGCACAGACTAGAAGAGGTGAACGCGTGAGAAAGGGAAACCGTGTTGATAACGATATGCAGGGTTGATAAACGAGATCTTCTTGCTAGAAGTTCATAAGGAGTGAGTTTTCTTATGTGGGAAAAGTCAGGTTGCTATTTAACAATGGCTACATCGTACGCATAGAGTGCACATATGGCATGCAAATTTCCAATCACAATAATAACTTGGTAATTAACAAGTTGATGTAGATTCATTACTAAGATGGATGGTGAAGTGTTTATTATGAGAATAGGTGCCAAGAAAAGAATAATTTGGTATTTGCATAGAAGTCATTTGAAGTTGGTGTGAAAGGTGGGTGATGTGATGCAAGCAAATTTCTCCTTACAGACCATCAAGCCCATGGTGGCTTCCTAGGGAAAAATTATTGATGAATTCCCTACCCATGTCTTCAAAATCTTCAAGTCAACCTTCATATGCAGGGTGAAAATTGTCTTAGGGAAGGAATATTTGAACGCATAGTATCAATATCGAACCAACGTCGATATTGATTCTTTATTTATGGCTTGGTGCTTAGAATTAGAGGAAAATGAAACAATATTTTGGCTCATGCACAACTATGTGAAGGAGGATTTGTGTTGGGGTTCGGCGAGCCTAATTGGAATGGCTCGAAAAGGGGAAGGGTCCATATGCCCGAGGGGAGACTGGTTACATGTGGGTGATTTTAACCCTCTCCTTCATCCTTTTATTATGTGGAGTGCAAATGGAAACAAAGAAGGGAGGCAAGCTTCAACCCAAGTTGTGTTGCAAGGAATAAAAGACTTACTCAAGGCCCGAGAGGCACAAATGGCTAGAGAAAAAGTAGAAAAGTGGATGTCGAGAGCCGAAGTCCAAGAGTATGCAGACAAGAATACTCCTCCCAAAAGGAAGTGTGGCAAACCTATTGGATCTTTCAGCTTGAAGTGACATTGTCTCTTGCAGGGTATCTCATCCTTGAAAGCACAGATACAGAGTGCAGATGCGAGTGACATGGTAGAAACGAAGGATATAGAGGCTTGTGGGAAGAGCATAGTGGACCAGGAATAGTGCTCCCAATTGATTAGTACTATAAATTTTGATATTAGAAGATATAGAATCATATAGAGGCCATTTTGTAAAGCATAATGTATAGAATATGGTGTATAGGGCTAGATGGTAGATAGAGGGTGAACTCACAATAATGGTTCCCACTTTTTTGCCACTTTTGACACTGAGATGAACATTTTTAAAATAATCTTCAACTTCCGAGAACTATAAATTTTAAACTATTTAAATTTTTTAGATGATGTAAATTAGTGATTTGTAGAATTTTGTCTATAGATTCTATATATATTTTTTTCAAATTTTTTTGAAGTATTTTTTTTTAATTTTTCCATCTCCCTCGAAAAGTAATTATTTACAACAAACTACATTTTTTAAGAGTGATGTGCCTCCCAAAATGCATAACTTTTTTTCTATAAATGATAAAAACTCGGTTCTTTTGGAATTTTGGTTTGTAACATCAATATCCAAGGCTTGCAGTTAGTTTGATAGTGATATGTTGAATATTTTTCATTTTATTAAGTTTTGAAGTCCGACTGGTCATAATTCAGACATAGGTTTAAGTTTGAACACATAACTTGTTCTATATATATTGAAATTCAATTTTTATTTTTTTCTTAGAAAGAAGACATCAATACCTGGGGCATAGATATTTTTCAAAAAAAAATTGAACTAGTTTCCTATTTTTCCCAATGCGTTGGACAGAGAAGTTCATGTTCAGTAAAAAACCAATATTCCATAAAATTAAAAAAACAAGAACATAATAAATTCACAATGTAATAAAATTATATTCGTTGGAAAGCTTGCTCCAAGTACTACCATCTAATATTTTTTGGTTATCAAGATTATTTCATTTGTGCCTTGAACCAGAGGTCCGAAGTCAAAAATTCCTCATAACTTTGAATTTTTTGGGAGAAACCTCTAACAAGAGGGTTCAAATGAACATGGGTTCAAGCGAAGGGGGTTCCACTCGGACCATAAGGGGTTCGAGCGGACCCCCCTTCGCTTGAACCCACATGCTAAATTATGACGCGCACATTTATGTAACGACTGGGTTCAAACGAACCCGACCTTTTCTAACTGTCGGCGTTCATTCGAACCCTGGCCGACTAAAAATTATTTGTTTTGTACATTTAAGTAGAGTCGTATAAATATGCATAATTTTTTTCATTTTTTAACACACAAATGATTAAAACAATTTGCATTTTTGGATGAAAGAAGACATTTGAAAATTATTTTGAGGGCAATAATTTGAAGATATTTGAAGGTTTTTTTAAAAGCATGTGGAACAAGAAGAGAAGGCAAAATAAGACTTCAAGGAATTATTCTCTCGAAATGAAACAAAGATATCATGATGCAAGTATGTATTTTTATTTTTATTTCTATTTAATTTTATATGTATTATGTACCAAAAATAGTGTTTATTTGTTAGTATTAATTAGTTAAATATTTTTTATCTAATATTTTTAATGAAAATTAATTTAATTTATATAATAATTCTATCTTAATTAATTCTAAATGATGTTATTTTTATTAAATTAATTGGAAATAGTAGGATTAAAAATAATCTCATTTTAATTGGAAAACATAATTAATTTGAAATAATGTGTATTTGCAAATTTCAAATTCCATTAACTTGCTTGTTGTGTAATTGACTTTTTCTCCTATATAATTAAGTCCATTTATAATAGATCATGGTTTTAATTTAAAATTTAGAACCTATTATGACTTAATAGGTCTTATTGTGACTTAATAACATGATCACGTATGCAATTTAAACATTTCACATTATATACTTGAGTCTGGGCCTTAAAAGGTCAATATTTATGATATATTAGGTCCTATTATGTACATGTGATAAATTAATGACCTATTATTGCATAATTTAGGTCCTAATATCACATACATAATAGGTCCTAATATTTGCATAATATCTAGGTCTTAAGGGGAGTCAAGTATAATGTAAAATATTTTTGCATATGTGGTCTTGTATTAAGTCATAAAATTAATAAGACCTATTATGTCATAATTTAGGTTATAACTTATATCATATTTAAGATATGTACTTAATTTCATGTGATAGGTCCTTTAATATCACATAATATGTATGTCTTAAGGGGAGTCAAGTATATTAATGTGAAATTTTTTTGCATACGTGGTCATATTAATTAATAATAAGGCCTATTATGTGATATTAGGACTTATTACATTGATTATAGGTCTTAAATGTGACATAAATTTAGAACCTATTATGTCATAATAGGTTCTATTTATATGACTTCACGTATGCAAAAACATTTACATTATACTCAAGAGTCCCCTTAAGACAAGTATATTATGTAGATCATATTAGGACAAGTATTACATGTGATATTAGGAGGTCTATTATGCAATAATAGGTCTTAAATACATGACATTATAGTCCCCCTGTTATGACATAATTTTTAAACGTTTTACTAAATGTCTTGAAAATTTGGTTTCAAATTAAACTTGGAATTTCGTTGCATTAAAAATATTATCTATCATCTTAAATTATGTGTAGAACAGGCTCGAGAAGAAGGGAGTTCTGAAGTGGGAGTCGAGGCAAACAAACCTATTGAAGAACACAATATAGTTGATGAACATAGGGAGAATCTTGTCCAAGTTGAACCAATGGAGGTTGAAGGAGAGGGGTCATGCTCCCTACCTCCTACCACTGGTATGGATGAGCATATTGTTGATCTAGCTAAATAGGTGAAGAGAAATATTTCTTGTAAAAATTTAGATCATTTACTTGAAATGGATGTGGATGAGTTGAAACATCTCAATGAAGAACCTAGACATACTAAAAGGAGGTCAATGAATAAAAGTGCAAAAGAAATAATGTCTCATTTCAACAATCTTTATACTACACTAGAAAAAGCTCAATTGTTATCAATTGTACTTACTCGTAAAGACTTAATAGATCCACTGAAATTGTTGGGTATAGATACAACAAGTCAAAAAAGGAATACTTCTCAGCTACAAAAATCTATTGTTGATAATGTTAAGAAAGGTTTGGTGAACATTGGTAAAAAAGTCTCGAACAAAAGATAAGGCCATTTCAAGAAGAGTGATGTTGACATCTTTAGTAAATAAAAGATTGCTTCAAAAAAGACAAATCTCTTCACTGTCATCTGAGTTTGCTTTTAGTAGAAGGACAATATCAAAATATGTTAAAAGGAGAAAGAGTTTGGATGATACTACCTCAGAAGGGAATTGAGCAATTATGTGTAGAGCTCGTCATTCTGATAGAAATGAAGATGTAGTTAGGAGCTTTGTGACAATTTTTTGGAATGATAATACTCATCCTTCATCAAACAACAGAGATGTTATCAAGCAAAGGATTGGTCCTGATCGTTATGATCTCCATGTTAAACATTGGATAGACACAACAAAACATGAATTTTATGTGTTCTTTACTAAAACAAACCCTCATATAAAGATTGGACAAACCATGTTTGAACGGTTAAGTCCATATTATGTGAAGGTAAACAAAGTTTTTGAAACTTGTTGTTGTCGTTATCACATCGAATTTGATATGTACTATCAAGTGTTTCAAAAAATTAGAGAAGATAGTGATGCTTACGAAAATGCTTCTCCTAAATGAACAAGTAAATTCATAGCATCCATCTTATGTGATAAATCATATGATAATGCAACCGGTCAAATAAATTGCATAAAAGGAATTTGTGGAACATGCGGGGACTTGGCTAAATTGCCTTTGAGAGATGAAGATACTGACATGAGGAAGATGGTAAATTGAAAGAGTTACAAGTACAAAAAATTTGAAACAAAATTGGAAAGGAATCTACAAGGTTAGATTATGTAGAAGAGGAAATACCTATTGGAACATTTATGGAAAATTTTCGTAAGTTGATAAAACCATACATATGACATGGTTTTTTTGCCAAGTGGCAATCAGAACAATTTAAAAGATTAAGAGACACTTTCCCACTTGGAACTATTCTATCTGTAGTGGACTTCGCAGAAAATTACTCTTTTGCACATCAAAAAGAGATTCAATCAAAGTATTACTTTTCAAAACAAATCACTATTTTGGTGCATGTGTGTTATCGACATGCATAGATGGATTTGGATGGTGTTGATAGTACATTTGAAAATCGTGTCATTAAGAAAGAGTACCACTTCTATATCAATGATGATATAGAAGTGGTACTCTTTTTGTACAACATTGCTTTAAGAAGTTTTTTGAATATTTGAAAGAGAGAGGCATAACAATAGTTAAACATTTTTGTTTGGTTTGATGGATGTGCGGCACAATTCAAATCTTCGAGGCCATTTTATGCACTATTTAGATATCATCAAAATGAAAAAATACCACATGTTTGGAGTTTTTTTAGAGTGGTCATGGAAAGGGTGAACATGATGGTGCAGGAGCTTGTATCAAACGTGCTATAAGAAAGCATCAAATAAATTACACAGGAGATCGTATAGACGATGCACATGATGTTGTTGAATGGTGTAAGAAACACTTTGAACAACCTAATTATCCTGGTGAGTCATCATTGAGAACATACAAACCCATTCCATATAGAGTGTTTTGGGAGATAACCGGTACGTGTTCTCTTTTACTGTTTTTTTTAAATTTTTTTAATTTTTAAAAAAAAATTCCTAGTTCAAATGTTTCAATTTAAAAACTTGATCTACATGTATGTTCGTGTACACATGTACATTTTGCAGATGTGAGTAGAAGATCAATGCATGGATGCAAGAGCGTGGAGAGGACACGATCTTTGCATTGTGTTATGATTACAGATAATTGCCCATGGACATTATACACTAGGGATTATTCATGTTTTTGTTCTGATTGCATTTTGGAAAACTATGTTGATTGCAAGAACCAAGAGCTTGGATATGTTAGTGAATGGAAATTGGTGCCACTAGATGTTTCTGACACATACGAGGATTCAAATGAGGACGAAATCTTTGAAGACATTCCTTTGATTTCTGGTGATTATGATCATATTTCAGGATTGATTAAAAAAGGTACATATGACGTACACGTATATATATATATATATATAAAATGTTGCGTACATGTAAATATTTCCTTAAAAATGATGTTTAAAATTTATTTAACTTGTTTCAAATTGCAGGAGATATTTTTTCAGTGATAGCAGAAGATGGAAATATAGGTGGTGTTAGTTATTATTTATTGTGTTGCATAGAAGAGAGAAAGAAGTTAACAAAATCTTAAATGAGCGATGGAATGCCATTTCGCACAGGTTTGAATTGATTCATGTGTATGTACAGATTGCTTGCGTGCAAATTTTTAATTTCTCACGTTTCTTATATACATGTACATGTAGGCTCAATTGTAGTGCAAGGGACATATTTCAAACAAGTTAAAATTCTTCAACATGGTATTCATTTCACTAAATACCAAATTGACAACAAGATATATCAGTATAGCCACTTGGTCATTGTTGTTGGCCTAATTATTTAAATAGTTCCACATCATGGGCGGTCTCAAAAGTGGAGACTAGATAGTGAAGATCATGACAAAATATTAAGTGTTATTGAAGAGAGTTTTGAACCACTTGATGTGGTATGAACTATTTAGTATTTCCAAGTACATGTGCTTCAACCCATGAATTGAATTAATACTTGATAAATTAGAAATTAACATGTTTGAAACTTGGATAAATATTTGATATATATATATATGGCTGTAATGTTCCCACTCTAGCAGATTGACCAGCATATGTGTGTTAGCCTAGCTCTACATGGTCCCGAGGGCCAACGAAGGGTTTAAAGGGATCCTGGAGTGTTTTGGCCTAGTCATTTCCAGTTTGGGCCAAAACGAAGTTGATTTACTTAGTTTCAGGCATACTTACTATTTTTAGTAAGTCAGCAGGATACAACGGAGGCTAGTTTTGGTGATTGGATTTGATACTCCTTGGCGAGAGCTTACTGACGAGCTATCACTCATGCTATTCGGAGTCCGATTGCTAATATATTTTAATGCCTGAAGTTTTATTAAAGTAACATTTAATTTAATTGTAAAATATTATAGTGTTACTTTAATATTTATTTTATGGAGATATGTGTAAATCAAAGGGGCAACCAAGGGAGACATAAGTGAATATTTTAATATGTTTTATATTGAACATGTTTTATCCCACATTGTTTGAGTGAGTTGGGTCGCCCCTTGGAGAAAGAATAAAAGGAAGCTTTTGTGGCTTCATTGGGCAGGTTGAATATGAGAAGAATTTGGTGTGTGAGTTGCAGATCCGTTCTTGGCATTAAAGGACGTCTATCCTCTCTTGTGACATTCTAGACGTCATTCCCTTGGGGTTTGGCCTTTGGAATCCTTTGCGATCAGCTTCATTTACAGGCAGATTGGGTGCATTTTTCAGCCACAGGCAGCAGCATTATTTGGTTGCATTTCCAGCTACAAGCAGCAGCTTTAATTGGTTGCATTTCCAGCTATAGGCCGCGACACTATTCACGTGGGTACTATTCACATGACACTATTCACGTGGGTACTATTCACGCGGCACTATTCACATAGCACTATTCACGTAGGTACTATTCACCTGGCACTATTCACGTGGCACTATTCATCTGGCACTATTCATGTTACTGTAGCAGTAGAATTAGAAACTTTTGTTGGAACATTATGTCAAAATGCTGGAGTAATTAGTGAGTTGAAAATAACCTGCTTTGTATTTGAGTTTGTTAATTCTGGAAATAATATTATAACAGTAGTAGTTCAATTTCCAGCTTGCCTATTATTGTAAATTCTTTTTAGTTCATGTTATGTGGTTTCATACCCGTGCAAAGACTTAAAACAAAAAAAAAACATTGAAACATTAAATGGGGGAATAAGGAATTGGCTGCAAACTGTTTGACTAAATTCCTATCAGCGGTGGGGTTAGTTTTTGGGCATTCCAGGGTGTCCATTACAGTGGTATCAGAGTAGAAGATTCTACCATCTTGTGGGAAACTTTCACCAAAACATATTGCAGAAATAAAACAGGTCCAAAATGTATGATTGAGCATGCGACAGGGTCATTATAATTTTCGCAATACCAGGGCCAGACAAAATAGAAATCCGGATAGTCAGAGTGAGCAGTCTAGTTCATCTGTGCAGGTGGACATAGAATCCAGTCATACAGACATAGAGGAAATATTCTTCGATCAGGACAACAGTATGGGTGACCGAGATGAGAGGAATATCGTTCCAGATCAGGGGGAGGTAATGTTCAGACAGTTACTGGGTACGTTAGAGCAAGGGCAGCGTATGCAGCAGGAGCAGAATAGGCGAATGGACATGTTGTTGCAACTTATGGCTAGACAGATGGGCGTTAATATTAATCCAGGTGATGCCAACAATGGAAACAATAACAATGGGGGAAACGATAACAATAGGGGCAATGATAATAATGGAGGCCAAGGCAACAACAATGGCCCTGAGAATAACATTAATGGTAATAATGGACATGGCAACAATGGGATTGAGGCGGATAACTTTAGACACATTGCACACCCAGCTCGAACAATGAGCTCGAGACCTCTTCTACCCACCTTTCCACCTAGGGATCCGATTCAACCAGTGAACGAACCGCAGATTATTGAGTTACAGGGTCAGTTCAGGAGGGACTGGGAGGCCAGTGGACCCGAGTTTCAGGCGGATATTTCCCTCAGAGATTATATGGACTTGAGGATGAGACATATGCCTAGAGCAGGAGGGGGGAATCAGAATTTTCAGCTAAGAAAGAAAGTTGGAAAACTTTCCTTGCCTTATTATGATGCTTCAGAGAAGATGACTGCACGAGCTTGGATGCAGAAGGTCGATACATACTTACAGCTTAATCCTATGCTTGAGGAGGAGGCTATCAAGTATGCGGCTATGCATTTGGACGGCGTTGCGCATGAATGGTGGCATCATGGCATGGTGACTCTGGGGCATAATCAGATTACATCCTATGAGGAATTCACAGAAAGATTGATTGAGAGATTTGACACTAGGGATCCCGAGTTACATTTCAAGGAGCTAGCACAGTTAAAACAGATAGGTTCGGTGGATGCTTACATCGTCGAGTTTCAGCGGTTGTCTGTACTTGTTACTGATATCTCTCCTAGGAGATTGGTGGTGTTATTTTGTGATGGACTTGCTGATCCATTACGTGGTTGGGTGAAGGGACATGATCCACTCACCTTAGCAGAAGCAATTAAAAAGGCACGAGATTTAGCCCCTTCGGTATACAAAGGAAAATACCATTCAACAGATTCTCCCTACCGCAAGGACAAAGACAAAAAACCATTTCAGAAAGAGTATAACAAACCCAAAGAAGGATCAAAAGGGCTAGACAGTGAAACCTTGAATGAACTTCGAAAGAAGAAACTGTGCTTCCAGTGTAGAGAGCCTTGGGACTTATCTCATAAATGCCCTCTCAAGGCTAAGGCAAATCAAATGGAGTATTTTTCAGCAGAGGAGTCAGAGTCAGAGGGGGAGGATCAGCACTCCGATTCAAATGAGAGTAGTACTACAGAAAGGAGCAGAACTGCTGAGGATGACAGATCATTGGCACGGTTAACCGGGGCTCAGAAGGCAATCACCTTTAAGGTGAGAGGTACTATCCAGGGATAGAAGGTGATTTCCCTTATTGACACTAGGGATACGCATAACTTTATTGATACACAGTTGGTAGCTAGGAGAGGCTTACAGACAGAGGAGCATGATGGTTTTAGAGTCATGGTGGCTAATGGCCAAAAGCTATTATGTACTCAGAAGGTTTCGAATCTTCACATTAGATTTGGAGATGGTTATGAGTTGGAGGATGATTTCTATGTTGTGGACATGGGAGATTACGACGTCATCCTCGGTATGATATGGATGGCATCACTGGTTGAGTTCACTTTCAATCTAGCGAAGTTGGAGATGAGGTTTCAGCATGAGGGTAGGACTGTTGTGCTCAGGGGACTTTCAGATGGGAGTTGCAGGGTAGTGTCTTTGAGGAGAATGGAGAGACTTTTTCAACATAATGACATAGAGTGGGCAACAGAGTGCTTAGTTATGCCAGCTTCACCGGAGCCTCGAGTGAAGAGTCATCCACCAGATATACAGGAGATACTTGACA